>NW_006922393.1:887025-889019 GCF_000298275.1 Orycteropus afer afer | reverse complement strand
ATATTTCTCAACATCTTATCATTTTTGTTTACATATTTCTAAGAACAAAACTTCCAAATAGATAATACTGTCTCCACTTTTAACAACTTTATTGAAATATGACAGATATAATTCACATATAATAAATGCACCCATTTTAAGTGTGTCATTTAATAGCTTTCAGTATATTCTCAAACCAAAAACCAACAACCACTAAATGAATTGACTAAAAAAGGCTTCAGGAATTGAAAGGATACACATGGAGATGTTTGAAGAAATAGATGCATCTCTGAAGGCTCTTACTCTTTTATGCCAAGAAATGTGGAAGAGAGCTATCTGCTCAACTGACTAGAAGATATCCATATTTGTCCCCATTTAAAAAAAAAAAAAGTAATTTAATGGAATATGGAAATTATCAAACAATAGCATTAAGGTCACACACAAGTAAAATTTTGTTGAAGATATTTCAAAATGGTCATAGTAGTATATTGACAGAGAACTTCCAGAAATTCAAGCTGGAAACAGAAGAGGATGTGGATCTAGGAATATGGTTGCTGATGTCAGATGGATCCTAGCTGAAAGAAAAGAATACCAGAAAGATGTTTACCATGTTTTATTGACTATGCAAAGGCATTTGGCTGTGAGGATCATAACAAACTATTGATAACATTGCAAAGAATTGGAATTACAGAACTCTTAACTATACTCATGAATAACTTGCATTCAGACAAAGAGGCTGCCATTTGAAAAGAATAAGTGGATACTGCATGGTTTAAAATCAGGAAGGATTGAATCAAAGTTGTATCTTTTCACCATACTTACTCAATCTCTATGCTGAGCAAGTAATCTAACAAACTGGGCTATGTGAATAAGACCATGGCATGAGTATTTGAGGAAGACACATTAGCTACCTGCAATATGCAGATGACACAACCTTGCTTGCTGGAAGTGAAGATGACTTACTGATGAAGATGAAAGACTACAGTCTTTCATATTGATTATACTTCAACATAAATAATATGAAAATCCTCACAACTAAACTAATAAGCAACATCATGGGAAATGAAGAAAAGATTGAGGTTGTCAGGGATTTCATTTTACTTGGATCCACAATCTACCCCATAGAAGCAGCAGTCAAGAATCAGATGTTCTGTTGTAATTGTCAAATATGCTGCAAAAGACATGTTTAAAGTGTTAAAGAGCAAAAGGTTCACTTTGAAATTTCAGGTTCACCTAAACCAATCCATGATATTTTCAAATGCCTCATATGAAGGTGTGGACAGGGCAATGAATAAGGAAGACCAAAGAAGAGTTGATTACTTTGAATTGTGGTGTTGGTGAAGAATACTGAAAATACCATGGACTGACAGAAGAACAAACAAATCTGCTTTGGAAGAAATGCAGCCAGAATGGTCCATGGACATGAGAATGCCAAGACTTCATCTCACCTACTTTGGTCATGGTGTCAGAAGGGACCAGATTCTGGAGAAGGATATCATCCTTGGTAAAGTGCAGGGTCAGAGAAAAAAGGAAGACCCTCAATGAGATGAATTGACACTCTGACTGCAAAGATGGGCTCAAGCCTAGCAAAAATTTTGAGGATAGCACAGGAATGAACAATGTTTCATTTTGTTGTACATGGGGTCTCTGAGTCAGAGCTTTTTCATGTACACCTAACAACAATGACATGAACCAAAATCAATTTTAGAATATTTTATTACTACAAAAAGAAATCCCATGCCTCTGAGACATCGCTTCTTAATCCTTCAACCACACTACCCTCAATCTCAGGCAACTGTTAATCTACTTTCTGTAGATTTGCTTCTGTGGCCATTTAATAAAAGTGGAGTCATACAATATGTGGTCTTTGCAAATGGCTTCTTTCACTTAGCAAAATATTTTCAAGGTTTATCCATATTGTAATATCTATTAGTATGTCATTTATTTATATTGGTGACTAATATTTGATTAGGCTGGGTATTCTAGAGAAGTAAAACCAGTAAAGTGTATATATA
>NW_006922393.1:863277-881445 GCF_000298275.1 Orycteropus afer afer | reverse complement strand
GATTGCCCAACCTTCCTTCCAAGGAGTGGCTGGTGGGTGTGAACCACCAGCCTTCTGGTTAGCAGTCAAATGCTTTAGGCACTACATCACCAGAGCTCCCATATGACCATATGACAGTTGAATTCAAAATGGTCAATACCAGTCCATTTCAACTCACTAATGCCTAGCATATCAATCTTCATGTGTTCCATTTCATTTCTGACAACTCCTGATTTTCCTAGAGTCATACTCTGTACATTCCATCTTCTGATTATTAATGGTATTTACATCTATTTCTTCTCATTTTGAGTGATGTCACATCAGTAGATGAAGGTCTAGAAAGCTTTACTCCATCCACATCATTAAGGTCAACTCTACTTTGAGAAGATGTTGAAATTAAAGATTTTTACCAATTTCTGTGGTCTGAAAATGACCAAAAATGCAACCAAGATCTACTGATAATTAGTAATTGAAAAATATAGCCTTACTGATAGAAATAATACTGGGGATTAAATAACATAAATGGTGACTATGCATGCGGACCTCACAAGATGGAATAAACAGGAATAAAATTGACCATGTCTGTGGAAAGAAACAATGGAGAAACTCAGTATCATCAGTCAGAACAAGTTCAGGGGCTGATTGTGGATCAGACCATCAGTTGTTCATATGAAAACTGAAGTTGAAGCTGAATAAAATGAAAATAAATCCACAAGAGATAAAATATGACCTTGATTATATTCCACTTGAATTTAGAGATCATCTGAAAAAATAGATTTGACACACCGAACACCAGTGACTGAAAATCAGATGAGCTGTAGGACGACATCAAGAACATCATACATGAAGAAAAGAAAAGGTCATTAAAAAGACAGGAAAGGAAGGAAAACCAAAATGGATGTCAGAAAAGACTGAAATTTGCTCTTGAATGGAGAGCAGCTAATGTGAATGGAAGAAATGATGAAATAAAAGAGCTGAACAGAAAATTTCAAATGGCAGCTCCAGAGGACAAAGTAAAGTTTATTATGAATGGTTCAAAGACTTGGGGATGGAAAATCAAAGGGGATGGACACACTTGACATTCTCAAACTGAAAGAAATGAAGAAAAATCTAAGCCTTGAGTTGAGATATTGAAAGATTCTATTAGCAGTATACTGAATGATGGAGAAAGTATCAAAAGAAGATGGAAGGTATGCACAGAGTCATTGGACTGAAAACAATAGGTTGATGCTCAGTTATTTCAACAAGTAGCATATGATCATGAACCCATGGTGCAGAAGGAAAAAGTAGTAGCTGCACTGAAGGTACCAGCAAAAAACAAGGCTCCAGGAATTGTTTGAATGCCCACTGAGATGTACTAACAAATGCATGTGGTGCTAGAGATTCTCACTTGTTTATGCTAAGAAATTTGTGCCCAATCCAAAAAAAGATGATCCAAAAGAATGTCAAAGTAATTGAACAATATTATTAATGTCACACACAAGTAAATTTTTGCTGAGAATAATTCAAAAAATGATTGCAGCAGTATCTTGAAAGTGGACTTCCAGAAATTCAAACCAGATTCAGAAGAGGATATGAATTGCTGGTGTTAGATGGATCTTAGCTGAAAGCAAAGAATACCAGGAAGATATTCACCTATGTTTTATTGACTATACAAATACATTCAACTGTGTAGATAATAATAAGATAGGAATAACATTGCAAAGAGTGGAGATTCCAGAACACTTAATTGTCCTAATGAGTAAATCTTTACATAGACCAAGAGGCTGACATTTGAGTAGAACAAGAGGATAATGCATGGTTTAAATTCAGAAAATGTGTGTGTCAGCGTTGCATCCTTTCTCCATGCTTATTCAAGCTATATGCTGAGCAATAATCAGAGAAACTAGACCATATGAAAAAGATCTGGATCTGAAGAAGACTCATTAACAACCTAGGATATGCAGATGGCACAACCTTGCTTGCTGAAAATGAAGAAGACTTGAAGTAATTATTGATGAATATCAAATATGGATTACACCTTTAGTATGGATTACACCTCAACATAAATAAAATAAACATCCTTACAACTGGGCCAATAAGCAATATCATGATAAATGAGGAAAAGATTGAAGTTGTCAAAGAGTTCATATTACTTGTTCCCAAAATAGACACCAATGGAAGCAACAGTCAAGAAATCAAATGACATATTGGATTGGGCAAATCCACAAGGACCTCTTTAAAGTGTGTAAGAGTAAAGATGTCACTTTGAGGACTAAGGTGTGCCTTACCCAAGCCATGGTATTTTCAGTAGTTTCTTATGCATGCAAGAGCTGGACAGTGAGTAAGGATGCTGAAGAATTGATGTTTTTGAATTGTGTTGCTAAAAAATATTGAATGTACCATATACTCCTAGAAGAATAAACAAATCTGCCCTGGAAGAAGTGCAGCCAGAATGTTCTTTAGTAGTGAGAATGGCTAGACTTCGTCTCACCTACTTTAGTCATGTTATCAGAAGGGACCAGTCCCTGGAGAAGGATATTATTCTGGATAAAGTGAAGGGTCAGCAAAAAAAATAGAGAAGACTTTCAATGAAATGAATTGACACAGTGGCTGCAATGATAGGCTGAAGCATAGCATAGCAACCTTCATGAGGATGTTGCAAGACTGAGAAATGTTTTGTTCTATTGTACATAGGGTCATTTTGAGTCAGAACAGATATGATGGCCCTTAACAACTAAACAACAACATATATCTTTCCTTATGCCAGTATCATGCTGTTTTCATTATTGTAACAATGCAGTAAGTTTTGAATCAGAAAGTTTAGGTTATCCAACTTTTTTTTTTTATCATTATGTAGGATTTCTTGAATTTCCATATGTGTTTTAAGATGAGTTTCTCAATTTGTGTAAAGAAGTCAGATGAGATAATTAAAAGGAGTGCCTTGAATATATAGATAAATTTGGGGAGTATTGCCATGCTAACAAGAATAAGTCTTATTCTGGAACCTGGGCATCTTTCTTTCAATTTATTTAGATCTTCTTTATTTTTTTCAACAATGGTTATAATTTTCAGAATATAGGATTTGTGAGAGCAATGGAGCCTTCTCTATAATCCATAAAATGAAGGAATAAAATGTGCTCTCCTCACAAGACAATAGGGTTAAGTTCATTTTAAATATATAGGTCACAACCATTATTATGTGAAAATTGTTTATTTGTTGGCTTGTAATAGCCTAGCCTTTTTATGAAGGAGATATCTTCTAGTCACAAACTATTTTAATTCATGCATCCATCCATTATCCATCAAACAAATTTGCCTTTGTTGCTTAGTTCTGCATCTTTCTTTTTCATTTCTGCCATCTGTGATATGTTTTATTATTTTACTATTTTTTAATTATACTCTGGGTGAAACATTTCAGAGAAAATTAACCAATTTCCATTAAAAAATTCATATGCATTTTCTTTAGTGACATTTATTGCTGTCCTCATAATGTAATAGCAGTGTTCCCACTTCCTCCCTGTGTTTAACACTTCCTTTCATCCTTCTTTCTTATCACTTCCTTTCTTTTGAGTTTTATCCCTCAGAAAATGCTGCCTTTTTGATATCATAGAGTTGATTATTCTAATGAGTATGTACCTCTCTGGTATTACCGTTCACCTTATCAGCCTATCTATTGTTTAGCTGAAAGTTGAATGACAGGAGAGAGTTCTATTCCTGGCTTGAAGGATGTCTAAGGGCCATAGTCTCAAAGGTTCCACCAGTTTCCATCAGATCAGTAAGCATGATCTTTGTTATCATTTTGAGTTTTGTTGCACAATTGTCTCTTTCTCTATCTGTGATCTACTACTGTAGTCCCTTTCAGAGCAGTCAGCAGTAGTAGCTGAGCACTATGTAGTTCTTCTGGTCTCAGGATTGTGGAGGCTGAGTCTCACATAGATAGATATTCAAGCTGAATAATGGTGGGAAGGCAAATGGAATTACACCTACAAATACACACACACACACACATATGTTTGACAGAGGATATTTCTACATAAATATTTTCATATATTGCAAATATATACATGAATACAGAAGATAATATAGGGATCAAAGTTATCTTAAAAACTTAAAGTTACATCTTAACTGTAGCCAAACACCTTGAGGGAATGAGTCACTGCACTTGGGTCTTAGAATCATAGTCGCAGGGGAATCAAGTTTAATTGGCACAACATAGTCCACAAAGAGAATGTTTTACATCCTACTTTGATGTGTAGTAGTGACAGTCATAATACTTACTGGTGATTTGAATGTGAAAGTTGGAAAAAGGAAGAAGGATCAGTGTCAAAAAACAAAGCTTTAGAAATAGAAAAGTGACGCCAGTGGTCTCATGATGTTGTTGTTGTTATGTGCCATCGAATCGGCCCCGACTCATAGCGACCCCTCCTTGGGTTTCCGAGGCAGTATCACTACGGAAGTAGGATTGCCCAACCTTCCTTCTGAGGAGTGGCTGGTGGGTTTGAACCGCTAGCCTTCTGGTTAGCAGTCAAGTGCTTTAGCCATTATGCTACCAGAGCTCCTGGTAGAATTTTGCAAAACCAATGACTTATTTGTTACATATACCTTTTTTTCAACAGGATAAATGATGTTTATATATGTGCACCTCACTGGATGGAATACACAAGAATCAAGTTGACTGCATCTATGGAAAGACACATAGAGATGCCCAAAATCACCAGTCAGAACAAGGCAAGAAGCTAACTGTGGAACAGATCAATTGCTTACAAGCAAATTCAAGGTGAAGCGGAGGAAAATTAAAAGAAGTCAACAAGAGCCAAAGTAAGATCTTAAGTATATCCCACCTGAATTTAAAGACCATCTCAAAAGCAGCTTTGATACAATGAACACTAATGACCGAAGATCAGATAAATTGTGGAATGACAACAAGGACATCATACATGAGGAAACAAATGTCATTAAACGGTAGGAAAGAAAGAGAGAAAAAAAAAAAAAAAGACCAAAATGGATGTTTCAAATGATTTTGAAACTTTCTCTGGAACAGGAAGTTCTTCTTGTTGTCAGGTGCCATCAAGTCGGCTCTGACTTGTAGCAATCCCATGTACAACAGAATGAAATGTTGCCTAGTCCTCCACCACCTTCACAGTCCTTTCTATACCAGAGCCCACTTTTGCAGCGACTGTGTCAATCCATCTCGTTGAGGGCCTTCCCCTTATTTGTTGGCCCTCCACTTTACCAAGCATAATATCTTTCCCTAGGGAATGGTCCCTCTGACAAGTGACCAAAGTAGGTGAGACAAAGGCTGGCCATTCTTGCTTTCAAGAAGCATTCTGGCTGCACTTCTTCCAGGACAGATTTGTTAGTTCCTCTGGCAGTCCATGGTGCTTTAAGTATTCTTCACCAACACCACAAGTCAAAAGCATCAACTCTTCTTCAGTCTTCTTTATTCATTGTCCAGCTTTCACATGCAAAAGAGATAATTGAAAACACCATGGCTTGGGTAAGGCTGACCTTTGAGAAGCAAAGGTACATCTTTGCTCCTCAGCACGTTGAAGAGGCCTTATGCAGCAGATTTGCTCAGTGCAATGCATCATCTATTTTCTTGACTGCTCCTTTTACTGATGGTGATTGTGGACCCAAGTAATATGAAATCTTTAACAACTTCTGTCATTTCTCCATTTATTGTGATGCTGCTTATTGGTCCAATTGTAAGGATTTCCATTTTCTTTATGTTGAGATGTAATCCATAGTGAAGGCTATATAGTCCCTGATCTTCATCAGTAAAAGCTTCAGGTCATGTTCACTTTCAGCAAGCAAAGTTCTGTAGTCTTCATATTGCAGGTTGTTGTTGAGTCTTCCTCAATTCTTGATGCCACGTTCTTCTTCATATAGTCCAGCTTCTCAGATTATTTTCTCAGCATACAGATTGAATAAGTATGGTGAAAGAATGCAACCCTGACACACACATTTCCTGATTTTAAACCATGTAGTATCCCCTTGTTCTTTTCAAACAGCCTCCTGGTCTATATGCAAGTTCCTCATGAGCACAATTAAGCATTCTGGAAATCCCATTCTTCTCAATGTTATCCATAATCAAATAAAGACATGGAGAGGTAAAAGAGCTGAATAGAAGAAGTCAAAGGGAAGTTCTAAAAGACGAACTAAACTATTATAAGAAAATGTGCAAATAATTGGAACTAGAAAACCAAAGGGAAGAACACACTCAACATTTATCACGGTAAAAGAATTGAAAAAATAAATTAATCCTTGAGTTGCAATATTCAAGGATTCTATGGGCAATATCCATGGGAGAAAAATAAGGCAGTTTATATGTATAAAGGTTTACAGCCTTGGAAACACTATGGGACTGTTCCACTCTGTTTTAAAGGGTCTCTGTGAGTCAGCATTAGCCTGATGGCACTTTGTTTTTCTCATATGGGCAACATGTTGAATAATGTAGGAGACATCAAAAGAATATGGATGGAATACACAAAGTCACTGTTCCAAAAATAATTGATCAATATTCAAACATTACAAGAGTTAGCATATGGCTGAGAACCAATCATTGTGAAAGAAGAAGTCCAAGTTACACTGAAGGAATTAATGAAAAACAGGGCCCCGAGAGTTGAAAAAATACCAACTGGACTGTTTCAACAAATCAAGGCAATGTTGGAGGTGCTCACTCACTCCTCTATGCCAAGAAACCTTTAAGTACCTGGTGTGTTAACTAGAAGATGTTGATATTTGTGCCCAATCCTAAGAAAGGTGATCCAACAGAATGTGGAAATTATCAAACAATATCATTAATATCACATGCAAGTGAAATTTTGCAGAAGATAATTCTAAAAGAGTTGCAGGAATACATCAACACAGAACGTCCAAAAATTCAATTAGGGTTCAAATTACTATTGCAAAGAATGGTAATTCCAGAACACTCAATTGTGCTCATGTGGAACCTGTGCATAGGCCAGGAATCAGTTGTTTGAATAGGATATGAGGATACTATGTGGTTTTAAAATCTGGAAAGATGTGTGTTAGGGTTGTACCCAGTCACCATACTTATTTATTCGGTATGCTGGTCAAATGATCCAAGAAGCTGGACTGTATAAAGAAAACAGTGGCATCAGATTTGGAGGAAGACTCATTAACAACCTTCAATATGCAGGTAACACAATCTTACTTTCTGAAAACAATGAGGATTTGAAGCACTTACTGATAATAATAAAAACTACAACATTCATTATAGATTACACATGGACATCTCCTTTGTCTTTTTCCACAGATGTAGTTGATTGCACATTAAGAAAACAAAAATCCTCACAACTGAACTAATAAGCAACATCATGATAAATGAAGAAAAGATTAAAGTTATCAAGGATTTTATTGGAACCACAGTCAACTCCTGTGGAAGTCAGGAACTCAAATAATATATTGCATTGAACAAATTTGCTGCAAAAGGACTCTTTAAAGTGTTAAAAATCAAAGGTTTCACTTTGAGAACTAATGTATGCTTGACCCAAAAAATGATATTTTCTATTGTTTCAGATCCCTACAAAAGCTTGGCAAAGAATATGGAAGTTCATAGAAGATTTGACACATTTGAATTATGGTGTCAGCAAAGAATGAACAAATTTGTCTTGCAAAAGTATAGCCAGAATGCTCTTTACTACTGAGGATGGTGTGAGTTCTTTTCACCTTCTCTGAGCATTTATCAGGAGGGATCAATCCCTGGAGAAGCACCTCAGTGAAATGGCGGAAGATCCTCAAGGAGATGGAATGTCACAGTGGTTTTAACAGTAAGCTTACAAATAGTAACCATTTTGAGGATGGTGAAGGACTCTGCATTGTTTCTTTCTATTTTACATGGGGTCTCAATGAGTCAGAGACCGTAGGGCACCCGAACAATAGCAACATTTATGAAGATATTGGTCTGTTGTTTTCTTTATTTGTGAGGTCTTTGTATGGTATGGCTATCTGGGTTATACTGGTCTCAGAATTAGCTGGAAAGTATCTTCTCCTTTTCTATTTTTGGAAAATGTGAAAAATTAATATCCATTCTTCTTTAGGTGTTTAGTACAGTTCAGCGGTGAAGCTGTCTTTTCTTGGCCTTTCTTTTTTGTAGGAAGTGTTTTGATTACTATTTCAATCTATTTGATTGTTATCCATATATCATTTTTTCTATTTTTTATTTAGTTGTGGTTTGTGTACTTATAGCAATTTGTCAATTTCTACATTATCTGATCTGTTGATGTATAGTCATATATAGTATTCTTTTGTTGTTATTGTTATGTGCTATCAAGTTGGCCCCAACTCATAGCGACCCCTTCTTGGTTTCCGAGGAGGTATCACTACAGAAGTAGATTACCCAACCTTTCTTCTGAGGAGTGGCTTGTGGATTTGAACTGCCAGCCTTCTGCTTAGAGTCAAGTACCTTAGACACTATGCTACCAGAGCTCCTATAGTATTGCTTTAGAGTTCTTTTTACTTCTGTAAAGTAGATAGTAATATCATATTCCTCTTTTATTCCTAATTTTAGTAATTTGAGTTTTCCATTTCTTTGTCTCTCTCTCCCTTAAGCATTCTAGCTATATGTTTACAGTTAAAAAATAAATATTCTAAGAACTAACTCTTGGTTTTGGAGATTGTCTTTACTGTTATTATTATTATTATTATTAATTCTCTAATTTACATCCACTTTAGTGAAACTTACATCAAGTTGATTTGAGGTGTATGTAGTGAATAAATTATGGTTCAAATACCACAGAATCTTATACTTCTTGATATATCTTGCATAATTGTTTCTTCATTTTATTTTTGAACTTAGGACAATTTCCAGAGACTTCCTTTATGTGTGTGTGTGTGTGTGTGTGTGTGTGTGTTGTATTTGAACCACCAGCCTTCTGGTTAACAGTCAAATGCTTTAGGCACTATGCTCCTATATTTGTGTGTGTGAGTGTGTGTGTATGTGTGCCTGTGTATAATTTTTTTTGGTTTATTCATTTAATAGTTTTAGTCAACTTTGCTTATTCCACTAGAAAAATTGTCCACAGATCTCTTCACATTGCCATCTTGGAAGTCATCACTCTTTCCATTTTTGTAGAAGATGAAGGTGAATTTAAACCCTGATCTCTATCAATCAAAATCCATGTTTTGTTTTTTTTTTTTTAATTACTCATGAATGTTATCACATTATATCTTAGGTTCATAAATCTGAGTTATTGTATATGTTGATCATCATTTCTTAAGTATTATAAGTGAAAGTGGAATGATCTTTAATAGAAGAATAAAAGTACATTTACAATTGGATAAGTGGATTTATCTTAAAGGGTGTTAAGAATAAAGACTTTAAAATTTTTCTTTCAGTGCAGTAAATTGAAATGCTATTTATTAAGATAGTAAATTTTAGAAAAATGACTTCATAGGCTATTCATAAGGCTTTCACTGGCCAATTCTTTGAGAAGCGAAAGGCCTCTTCTTTCTTCTGAGTCTGTCTAAGTCCGGAAGCTCCAGTGAAACCTCTCCAGCATGTGCAACCCTGTTGGCATTTTGCAACACTGTGGCATAGACTGTAGCCTCACAGCAACACATAAGCCACCACAGGATGACAAACTGACAGACAAGTTTGTCTCCCTCAGTAGTTCCTAACCCCTCTGCACCTGCCTACCTCAGGCTCCAGTCTTAATATAGAGCCACACCCAAGTGAAAAGCAGCCTCCAAGCCCTGGGCCTACTTACCTCTGGCCCTGATCTTAATATACAGCAACACTGAAGCAAAAAGCACCCTCCAAGTCCTGGGCCTGTCTAACTCAGATCCCTGACTTAATATAGAGCCACAACCAAGTGACAAGCAACCTCCAAGTCCCTGGCCTGACTACCTCAGGCCCTGGACTTAATAGAGAGCCATACCCAAGCAAAAAGCAGCCTCCAAGCCCTGTGCCTGCCTATTCCAGGCCCTAATCTCAACATAGAGTCACCCCCAAGTGCTGAGCAACTAATCCAAGAAACTGAATTATATGAAGAAGAACATGGCATCAGGATTGGAGGAAGACTCATTAATAACTTGTGATACACAGATGACACAACTTTGCTTGATGAAAGTGAGGATGACTTAAAGCACTTACTGATGAAGATTAAAGACTACAGTCTGGAGTATGGATTATACCTTAATAAAAAGAAACCAAAAACCTCACAACTGGTCCAATAAACAGCTTCATGGTGAATGGAGAAAAGATTGAAGTTGTCAAGGATTTCATATTACTTGACTCTGCAATCAACACTAATGGAAGCAGCAGTCAAGACATCAGATGATGGATTGCATTGAGCAAATCTGCTGCAAAGGACCTCTTTCAAGTGATGAGGAGCAAGGATGTTTTCTTGAAGACTAAGGTGTGCCTGACCCAAGCCATGGCATTTTCAATCATCTCATATGCTAAACAATAAGGAAGGAGGAAGAGGAGTTGATGCTTTTGAGTTGTGGTGCTGGAGAAGAATGCTAAGAGTACCATGGTCTACTAAAAGGACTAACAAATCCGTCCTGGAGGAAGTGCAGCCAGTATGCTTCTTGGAAGCAAGAATGGCCAGCCATCATCTCACCTACTTTGATCATGTCAAAAGGAACCATTCCCTGGGGAAGGATATCATGCTTGGTAAGTGGATCATCAGTGAAGAAGGGGAAGGCCCTCAATGAGGTGGATTAAACACAGTGGTTGCAATGATGGGCTCAGGAATAGCAAACATCATGAGGCTGGCACAAGACTGGGCAGTGTACAGTTCTGCTGTGCTTAGTGTCATTATGAGTCAGTGACAATGCAACAGCACCTAACAACAACAACTTAATAGGCAGATGGGGATAGATTGTGATATAGCAAAGAGATATATGAAGAGGTTTGGGAAGAAATCTAAATAGATTGTCTATTTTCAGCTACCAGTTCAAGGCCATGATATGAATGAGAAAGAGATTGTTAATGGATGGAGGCTAAGCCTTGAAAAAGACCAGTACACCATTTCCTCACTTAATGCCTCATCTCATTATCCAAAATTACACATTTAGGAAAATAATGAAAAATCTACTATCTTATTGTTTTTTGCATTTATGACGTACATCTTAGCAGTAATGAATGCTGTGACATTCATTATCTCCTTCTTCACTGAAGCTCCACTTTACCAAGCATGATATCCTTCTCCAGGGAATGGTTTCAGAGTAATACTGACTATGATGGTTAATGTTATATGTCAATATGTTTGGACCATGATTTTCGGTGATTTGGCAGTTACACAATGACATAGTTTCTCAGTTATGTAATGATGTAATTTCTCAGCTATGTAATAATGTAGTATTCCTCCATTTTGTGATATGATGTGGTCACCTCCATTTTTACACAACTCTGATTTTCAAATAATGTCCTGATCTTTGAACCCAACCATGCTGATAAGTGAAGAGAAGGTGTATATGGCTTTGTAGAGAAAGAAGAGAAAGGAGATAAATAAATAGATAAACGAAGGTAGAAGGAAAATAATATTATTACTCTGTTAATTAATCCAAGAAAGAGTAGTGCTTTAAGAAGGATAATAGAAGAAGAATACGATTACACTACTATATTTTATTGAGATGTTAAATTATGAAACCTTAAAAAATTCCCATTCTATTTATCTTTGTGTAGTTTATTAGTTACCTTAATTTTTAGAAAAAAAATGAAATAATGAGATTGGAAAAGCAATTAGAATGTATTGAAAAATGGGTGGAGATATGGGAAGAGAAAAATAAATTAATCAACTTAGGCTAAATTCTAGACTTTCCAAATTTAAAATTTCATCTTTGAAATAATAGAGGCTTCTATATTCCAGCCTGAAATCCAAAAAGCAAATCTGAGGAAGAATCAACTCTCTCTTTCTCTCTCTCTCTCTCTCTCTCTCTCTCTCTCTCTCTATATATATATATATGTCTAAAATGTATTTTAAATATTTTAATAAGAAATCCCACAAAAATCATATATCCATTACCTAAAAAAGATCAAAACATACACTTCTCCAAGTTAAGAGACCCCAGAGCTCATATGACTCTAATTCTGACCATGTGTGAAGGATTTTATGTTATTATTTATTATGTGGTCAAATGAAAATGTGAAATTGTCATATAAACCCTTGTCTGGAATTGAATATGCACTAGTTCTGAAGAGTTACAGAACCTCTTTAAATTGTCTTGCAAAATACTGCATGGAGTCTGAACCCATGCAAGAATGTATTTGGAAAATGTGATTTTAATAAATATAACGTTTTCCTGGTATTAGTATGCAGCTAAAATCTACTTGAAATCCTGTATGCTAGAGTACTTTTTCTCTTGCTTTTGAATGTTCTACCAAATGGAAATGATCATTTTTGTAGCAAAAAAACAAAACTTTGACTTACTAATCAATAAGGAAGATACAGACCCCAGAGAAAGTTTAGAAGTGCTTGTTAGAATTATCAGTTTTGTGGTGGTCATTTGTGACCCTGTTGTCTTGTAGTTGAAGAAGACAAAGCTATGCTGGTTATCAAAAATGTGTACACAATCCCAGTTATTCTTCCATCAATTCCATTATTCTGTGTGCTAAGATCTATATCTTCTTATGATGTCATTTCACATATTTGAGCATCTCTCAAAAATACAACATATGAAAAATTTGCATTACTATTTTTTTAATGAATAAATCTTTACTACATTAATTTATTGTACATTGCCTTAAAAATTGCCTACAATCACAGTGTCTGTGACTAAACATCAGCAATAAATTTTTTCTTTGAAACACTTTACCTCATAGAATGCACTCTTTAAAAGCACATTGGAAAGCATATTCTGTCTGAGTACAAAATCAAAATCAAAAGAAGAAAAAAAGAAACAAAATCTTTTATGTAAGAGGCAGTATAAGAAACCATTTGAAAACTTGGCTTCCTGGGCTAAAACCCATTTTGCCTTTAAAAGCTACATTACTTTGTCAAGTGCCTGTTGTTTAATCTCTCTTCTCAATTTTTTTATAATTATTGCTATTATATAATATGGATAATTATTGCCATTATATAATATGATTGTTGTGGAGATTAAATGTAATATTGACAACTGTAAGAGTATGAAATAATTCCTGGCATGCAATATATACACAGTAAATATAAGATATTTTAATATATTAAATTATAAATATATGTTCATATATATAGTTTTTTTTTTTTTCCTTAATATATATCCATCTGTTTTTGTTTTTTGAATTTGAATTGCAAAAGTTCAGGCAATGAATGTTGAAATAATGTCTGTGTGTGTATCTGTTTGTCTCTGAGGGTGTGTGTATTAATAGATGTATGGCTAAATATGTAATAAGATGTTTTCTTTTGTAGCCAAATTGGCTAAAATCTCAAACTTGAGGACAATGCATAAGTGAAGAGAAGCTTTAGATGAAAGTTTCCAAGTGTATTGAGTATATCTGTTCTCAGGGTTCGTAGGACTCCTGGCAGATATTTATTTGTATGAGTTTGAGCTGACTTGAGAGCACTTAACAACAACAACATGGTCCTTGTCTATACAGAGGAGCTCTGGTCGTTTAGTTTTTAAGACATTTGACTGCTAACTAGAGGGTTGGCAGTTTGAACCCACCAACCACTACATGGAAGAAAGATGAACCAATCTCCTACTGTAAAGATTTAGAGCCTTGGAAACCCAGTGGGGGTCATTATGAGTTGGAATTGACTCGATGGCAGTGATTTTGTTTTGGTTTTGTCTATATAAACATATATATGGGCCCAATTGAAATATATTGATTTATATTTGAAGATTGAAAAGAGTAGATAGATACAATGTAGGAATCTTCCAGTGTCCAGACACCATTTTTTCCTGTTCCTGTCCAGGAGTCATACCTCTGCATTCTCTGTTTTCAAATACACTATCGGTGGCTTATTCCAATTCTCTCAACAATACTGTCATTACTCACAATGCCATGGCTGTGTAGAATCATTTTGTATTAAAATAATACAGATCTTATTGCTCACACAATTCCATAGTAACTTTTATTTAATGTCATTTGCATTTTTACTCATGACATTCCTTCACCCATATGAACACCAGTGAACAGAAGCTTATAAATGGCTTTCCCAATAGCTATTCTGGTACTTTGTAGATGAGGTTGACATATACATATCTTACCTAAGAGTATTCAGTAAAACATGAATAATAATATGTTGTCTGATCATGATAAGTTTACTCTTTGGAGCATTGTAAATGCAGAACAAAATATCTTTCAGCCATGAGTTCTCTTAAATTTTTCAGCCCATAATCACTGCACTGGTAAAATCTGATTTCTTTAATTATTGTCCACAAATTTCCTATAGTGGGTTGGAAATAAAAAGAGAAAAATATAAAAGAAAAAAAAGTTTCAGGTAGATTTCAACTCATGGTGACCTAATACATGATCAGAGCAAAATCATACTCCATAATATTTTCAGTGGCTGATCTTTTATAAGTAGATCAGGAGGACTTTTTGGAGACTCATCTAGATGTAATAGAAATTCCAACCTTTTGGTTAACGGGCAAGTGTGTTGACCATTCCACTACCCAAGGATTTGTGACTTGAGCAGTGGCCCCTAAAATGAAATATTCATGCCTTAACATTTGAGAAATGTGAAAGTTACCTTACTTGAAAAATAATCTTTGACATTTAATCAAGGATTTTGAGAGGAGTTTGGCTAAATTATCTGTTGTTGTTAGGTGCCGTTGAGTCATCTCCAACTCATTGCAACTCTATACACAGAACAACAAAACACAGCCTGGTCCTGAGCCAGCTCCATGATTCTTGCTCTACTTGATTCCATTGGCACTGCCACTGTGTCAATCCATCTCATTGAGCGCCTTGCCCTCTTTCATTGACCTTCCACCTTACTAAGCATGACATCCTTCTCCAGGGAATGGTCTCTTCCAACAACATGACCAAAGTGTGTGAGACAAAATCTGGCCATTCTCATCTCCAAGAAGCATTCTGGCTGCACTTCCTCCAGGACAGACCAGGTAGTTCTTTTAGCAGTCCACAGTACTTTCAGCATTCTTTGCCAACACTGCAGTGAGTCCACAGTACTTTCAGCACTCTTTGCCAACACTGCAGCTCAAAAGCATCAATTCTTCTTCAGTCTTCCTTATTCATTGTCCAGCTCTCACATGCATATGAAGTGATTGAAAATACCATGGCTTGTGTCAGGCACAACTTAGTCCTCAAGGAGACATCTTTGCTCTTCAGCACTGGAAAGAGGTCCTTTGTAGTTGATTTGCCCAGTCTCTGGTAGCATAGTGCCTAAGGCACATGACTGCTAACCAGAAGGCTGGCAGTTCAAACCCACCAGCCACTCCTTGGAAGGAAGGTTGGGCAATCTACTTCCATAGTGATCCTGCCTCAGAAACCCAAGGAGAGGTCACTGTGAGTTGGGTATGACTCAATGGCAAACAACAACAACAACAACAACAACATATGTCATCTGATGTCCTGACTGCTGCTTCCATTGGTGTCGATTGTAGATCCATACTTCATATTTGAAGTCTTTGACAATTTAGATCTTTTCTCCATTTATCTTAATGTTGCTTATAGGACCAGTTGTGAGGATTTTTGCTTTCTTTATGTTGGAATGTAATCCATACTGCAGACTGTATTCTTCAATCTTCATCAGAAAATACTTCAAGTCATCCTCACTTTCAGCAAGCAAAGTTGTGTTGTCCATGTATCACGAGTGGTTAATGATTCTCCTTTAATTCTAATGCCACATTCTTCTTCATATAGTAAATTATCTGTGTGAATGCAAACACAAAGACAAGAATCTTTATGACACAAAAGAGTAGACATAGACATGGGAGAGAAGGATATGTAAAGCTGCAAGAAGAGATTGGACTTATACATTCATGTTGTTGTTGTTGTTGTCATGTGCCCTCAAGTAGGACCCAACTCATAGAGACCCCTCCTTGGATTTCTGAGGCAGTATCACCATGGAAGTAGATTGCTCCATTTTCCTTCTGAGGAGTGGCTGGTGGGTTTGAACCACCAGCCTTCTGGTTAGCAGTCAGGTCCCTTAGGCACTATGCCACCAGAGCTCCTATACATTCATAGCCAAGGAATATCTGGAGTTATCACAATCTCAAAGAGGCAAGGAAGGATTCTTCCTAAACTTTCTGGAGGAAGCAAAGTCCTTTTGTCATCTTCATTTTAGACTTTTGACGTTAAGAACTGTGAGAGAATAAATTTCTGTTGTTTTAAGCAACAAACATTGTGATAATTTGTTTTATCACTCCTAAAAACTAATATACTTGTCTTCTATGCAGTGTCATCAGTAGGGAAGATCATCTGTGGGCAGAAGTCCCATATGTGTAACGAATGTTCATTTCAAGTTTGCATAACTAAAGATTTATCAAATGGAGCATGAGGGGACATCAATCTTAAGTCCTCAAAGGAGATAGGCAAGGTCAGTGTCTTGGCTCTCTAGTGGTGCTATCACGTAAATACCACAAATGGATGGCTTTAACAAATAACAATAACTTATCCAATTATAGTTTATGAGACTAGAAGTCCAAATTCAGAGTGCTAGCTCTACGGGTGGCTGGGTGAAGAGCCCTCAACATTGGCCTTTAGCCAAACAGCTAGAGATTTTTCTTAAAACTTCTCTTTTTATACTGGAAGCAGGCCACACCCCAAAGGTAGCTACTTAGTTACTCACAGCAGATTCCACTGTTGAGTTGATTATAACACATGCACTCTCATCAGGGAGAATAATTACATCCAGTTTTTTTTTAGTTTGGTTTAGAACCCCCAGATTCAATTATTGTGGTTCCAGTGACAGGAATAATCTGAAGGAAGAAATATTATTTTAGACTATCTTTCCTGCTGCCAATCATCATTTGAAACATTTAAATCCCCTTTTTCTAATTTCCAAACAACCTTGTGATTCTATTTGGTTATTGTCTCAGTCAATGGACCAGAAACACCATTACAACAATGTTGTTATTGTTAGGTGTTGCCAAGTCAGCTCTGCCTCACAGTGACCCTGTGTAAAAGAGAATGAAACACTGCATGTTCCTGTGTCAGCCTCATAATCCTTGTTATACCTGAGGGCCTTGTTGCAGCCACTATATCAATCCATCCTGGTGAGGGCTGTCTCCTGTTTTGCTGACCCTACACTTTACCAAGCATGATATCCTTCTCCAGAGAATGATCCCTTCTGACAACATGACCAAAGTTGGTGAAACGATGTCTAGGCCATTCTGGCTTTTAATGAGCATCCCCACATCACTTCTTCCAGGGCAGATTTGTTCGTTCTTTCAGAAGTCCATGGTATTTTCAGTATTCTTTACCATCACCACAACTCAAAAGCATCAACTCTTCTTCGGTCTTCCTTAATCATTGTCCAGCTTTCACATGCTTATGAGGCTATTGAAAATATCATGGCTTGGTATTAAGTTTAGATATTCTTTTGTAATATCAAGCCATAGTATTACAAAAATATTTAATCTAAATAGAATAAACAAAGAAAATCATTATCAGAAACAATAAAGGATAGGGGTAGGACAGTTTGCAGATTTAGTTAATTCAGGCTCAAAACACCATCAAGGACTTATCCCATATTTCCTCTTCTATTCTCACCTTTCTTCTCATGCTTGCAAAAATGATTGTAGCATTCCAAGCATTACTTACTGTCACAAGAATCCTTTTGTGTGTGTGTGTGTGTGTGTGTGTTTTGAAGCTTAACAGCTGACTTCCCAGTTCACATTGGTCAAAATTGTCTCGGAGATCCAAGCTTAAAGCGATTACTGAGAAGGACAATTGAATCATCAGCAATAGGTACAAAAAATGAGGGATCATTCTCTAGGCTATGACGGGAATGGAGTTACAGATGTAAAGCAATTATGGGGGCTTCTGTTATCAAGAAGGAGGGGGAACTTTGATGCTGGGAAGGTAATTAACAGCATCTACTACAACTTTCCTTGGTGATTTCTCTACTTGGAGAAACACTGGCCAGAGGACAAGAGAGTTTGTTTACCAAAATAAGTTTGTCAATGCAAATTAGAACTGACATTAAGTTTAAATTTTTTGTGAGACCACAGAAGAAAAAAATACTTTATTAGTGAAGTGTCAAATATTTCCTTTCTGTCTCTATAAAACAATTGGCAGTTGGGTGTGATGGTCTCTTTAACGTGTTAACTTTGCTAGGCTGCAGA
>NW_006922393.1:852213-863082 GCF_000298275.1 Orycteropus afer afer | reverse complement strand
AAAAAAATCCAAAACCAAACTCATTGCCATCAAGTCATTTTCAACTCATAGCAACACCTCCTTGGGTTTCTGAGGCAGTGTCTTTATGGAAGCAGATTGCCCAATTTCCCTTCCAAGGAGCGGCCAGTGGGTTTGAACCGTCAGCCTTCTGGTTAGCAGTCAAATGCCCTAGGCACTACACCACCAGAGCTCCCAGTTTAACTCCTATTCTCTTTAAAATTATTTTTCCTTTATATCTTTTTTTTTAACTTTTAATTGTGATTTGGGTGAAGGTTTACAGAGAAAATCCGTCTTCCATTTGACAATTCATACCCATTTTTTTCATGCCAATGATTGAAATTTTCATAATGCAACATCACTCATCCGATTTCTTCTCTGTGTTTTCCTTTTCCATTTCTAATTCCTTCCAGGGAGCTCTGGTAGCACAGTGCTAAGACACTTGACTGCTAACCGGAAGGCTGGAGGTTCAAACCCACCAGCGCCTCCTTGGAAGAAAGTTTGGAAGGTTGGATAATCCACTTGCATAGTGATACTACCTCAGAAACCCAAGGAGGGGTCACTATGAGTCAGGTCTGACTCAATGGTACATAACAACAACAACAACAATTTCCTTTCTATCCATTCCTGATTTCTGAATCCTGTCCCTGAGCAGATGCTGTCCTCTTGATCTTGAATGGTTAAATGTTCTAAAAGATTGTGAAACTTCCTGGTGCTACAATTCACCTTATAACCTTGTCTATTGTTTTATTTGAAGTTGAGCCAAGGAGATTAGTTCAGTTCTATGCTTGAAGAGTGAATAAAGGCTATAGTCTGGGAGTTCCACCAGTCTCTATCTGACCAGGGAGTCTGGGCTTTTTTTTTTTTTTTTTTAATAATAAGTCTTCAAACTTATTATCTTTCTCTCTATATATATCTATCTCTTTATCTCTCTATCTATCTATCTATCATCTATTTATTTATTTCTTTATTGTGGTTTGGATGCAAACTTACAGAGCAGAATTTGTTTTAGATGCAACAGTTTGTGTACATTTGCTTTCACACCCCAATTAACATTCCCAACCCTAACTCCATCCCCTTCCCTCCTTTCACTGTGAGCCTCCATCCCTGTGCCCTTCTTATCTACACACTCCAGCTGTCTGTCCAGCTTTCCCTCTAGGTGAATGCTGCCCCTCTGGTGCTTCATGGCCCATTGCTCCAAAGGATGCATTTCTGTACAGTAGGTGAGTGCATTGCCTTGGTTTGGGTATCCTACATGTAAGTCATTCTACTGTTGGGCTGAAAGCCAATCCTTAGGAGTGAGACCTATCCCAGGCCAGAAGCGTATCCCAGTGCCATAGCCTCGGAGGTTCCACCAGACTCCATCTGATCAGCAATTCTGGTCATTATTGTGTTTTAGAACTTTGTTCAACATTTTTCTCCCACTCTATCCAGGATCTCCAGTTTTGAACTTTTCCCAAGTGATTAGCATTGGTAGCCAGGCACCATCTAGTTCTTCTGGTCTTGAGGTTCATCATATCCTTGGACTAATTATTTCTAAATGCCGTTTTCTTCACTCTTCTTCACTTCAAATGAGAGAAGACCATTACCTTCATCTTAGATGGCTGTTCAAAAGCTTTAAGACCCTAGTAGCTACTCACCAAAGTAAGTTGTGGCACATGATTTTTATGTATTATGTTATGCCAGCTGAGCCTGGTGTCCCCCAGTACTATGATCCTGAGTCAGCAGGCCTCGTGGTTCTCTTTTCCAAGGTTTTTGATGGTCCCTTAGGTATTACTTCAGCTCTGTCTTCTGTTGCTTCTGTAATGATTGTGGTTATTTTCTATCACTAGTATTTATGCAGGAGCTCTAGTGGCATAATGCCTAAGACATTTAACTGCTAACCAGAAGGCTGGAGGTTCAAATCCACCAGCCACTCCTCAGAAGGAAGGTTGGGCAATCTACAACCATAGTGATACCACCTCAGAAACTCAAGGAAGGGTCGCTGAGTTGGATTTGACTTGATGGCAGTGAGTTTGTTTTTTTTGATTAATGGCTAATAATTATTAGCAATTCCTCATGTGTTTGTTGGACACTGGCATATCATCTTTAGTGAAGTGTCTGTTCATGTTCTTTGCCCATTTTTTAATTGGATTGTTTGTCTTTTTGATATTGAGGTGTTGAATTTTCTGTAAATTTTGGAGATAAGTTCTTTGTCAGATATGTCATAGGCAAATATTTTCTCCCAATCTGTAGGTTCCTTTTTATTCTTTTGAAGAAGTCTTTAGAAGCACATAAGAATTTAATTTTTGAAAGGTCCCAGACATCTAGCTTCTCTTCCACTGCTTGTGCATTCTGGGTCATGCTTGCCAATCTATTTATGCCATAAATTAGAAACCCAAATTTGCCCCTATTTTATCTTTGATGAGCTTTATCGCTTTAGGTTTTACATTTAAGTCTTTGATTCAACTTGAGTTTGTTTATGAGTATGTTGTGAGGTATAGGTCTTATTTCATTTTTCTGCAAGTGGATATACAATTTTGCCAGCATCATTTGTTGAAGAACCTATTTTTTCCCCATTTAATGGGTTTTGTTCCTTTGTCAAAGATCAGCTGTTCATAGATGGGTGGGTCTGTTCCTGAGTTTTCAATTCTGTTCCATTGGTCTATCTCTCTATCATTGTATCAATACCACGCTGTTTTAACTACTGTGGTTGTATAGTAGCTTTTGAGATCTGGGAATGTGAGACCTCCCACTTTGTTTTCCTTCTTCAGTAGTACTTTCCTTATCCAAAGTCTCTTTCCTTACCATATGAAGTTAATAATTGCTTTTTCTATATCCTTAAAAAATTATCATGGTATCTGGATCAAAATTTCATTAAATATTTAGATTGCTTTGGGTGGTATTGACATTTTTACAATATTCAGTTTTCCTATCCATGAACAATGCAGGTTCTTCCATTTATATAAATATCTTGTAGTTTCTTGTAGTCGTGTTTTATAGTTTTCATTGTATAGGTCTTTTGTGTCTGATAAGGTTTTTTCTTAGATATTTTATCTTTTTGGTAGCTATTATAATTGATACTGCTTTTCTTACTTCCTCTTCAGATAACTCTTTGTTGATGTAGATGAATCTAACTGATTTTTGTATGTTAACCTTGTATCCTGCCACTTTGTGGAACCTCTCTGTTAGTTCCAATAGTTGTTTTGCTGAGTCTCTTGGGTTTTTTATGTATAGGATCATCCACAAATAGAGATACTTTTACTTTTTCTTTGCCAATTTGGATGAATTTTATTTTTCTTTTTTTGCCTTATTGCCCTGGATAGGATTTCCAATACAATGTTAATAAGAAGTGGTGATAGAAGTCATCCTTGTCTGGTTCCCATTCACAAGGGGAGTGCTTTGAGTCTTTCTCTGTTAAGGGTATGTTGGCCTTTAGTTTTGCATATATGCCCTTTCTTATGCTGAGTAATTTCCCTTCTATCTCTATTTTGCTGAGAGTTCTGAACAATAATGGCTGTTGGATTTGATGAAATGCCTTGTCTGTGTTGACTGATATGATCATATACTTCTTTTCTTTTGTTTTGTTTATGTGGTGGATTACATTGATTGTTTTTCTGATGTTGAACGATTCTTGCATGCCAGGTATGAATCTCACTTGGTCAGGATTTTTTTGAAATATTATTGGATTCTTTTGGCTAAGATTTTGTTCAAGGTTTTTGAATCTACATTCATGAGAGATACTGGTCTGTAGTTTTCCTTTTTAGTGGTGTCTTTCCCTGGTTCAGTGTTATGCTTGCTTCATTAAATGAATTTGGAAATATTCTATCTTTTTCTATGTTCTGGAATAGTTTGAGTAGTATAGTTGTAAACTCTTCCCTGAATGTTTGGTAAAATTCTCCAGTGAAGCCATCTGGGCCAGGACTTTTTCTTGTAGGACTTTTTTTTTTTTTTTTTTTTTACGGCTTGCTCAATTTCTTCCTTTGTTATGGATCTGTTCAAGTATTCTATCTCCAACTGGGATAGCTTAGGTAGGTTTTGTGTTTCTAGAAACTTGCCCATCTCTTCTAGGTTTTCAAATCTGTTGGAGTACAGTTTTTCATAATATTCTGTCATTATCTTTTTTATTTCAGTTGGTTCTGTTGATTCTGATGTTGCCAATTTTTTTTATTATTATTCTTGTTATCTGCATCTTCTCTTACTTTTCTTTTGTTACATTGGCTCATGGTTTGTCAATTTTGTTAGTCTTTTGAAGAACGACCTTGTTATTTTGTTGATTTTTTCTATTTTTCTGTTTCATTTACTTCTTCTCTAATCTTTATTATTTCCTCACTTCTGGATACTGTAGATTTCTTTTGTTGCTCTTTTTGTAATTGTTGGAGTTCTTGAGTTAGAGTTAATTTTGTTTCTTCTTTTTTGATGTGTACATTTATTGCTAAAAATTGACCTCTGCATACTGCTTTTGTTGTATCCCATAGGTTTTGGTAAAAAGTATCTTCATTTCCATTTGTTTCTAGTAATTAAAAAAAAAAAATTTAATACTTCATTTTTTTATATTACCCAGTAGTTTTTGACCAGTGTATTATTCAACTTCCACATTTCAGATTTTTTTCCTTGATTTAACTTTGTAGCATTGTGGTCCAAGAAGATGTTTTATAATATTTCAATGTTGTTGAATTTATTGAGGTGTGTTTTATGTCCTAACATATGATCTATTCTGGAGAATGATCCATGTGCACTGGATAAAATTGTGAATTACAGTTTCGTTGGATGGATTGGTCTGTATATGTTTATGAGGTTGTGATGGTTATGTTTGTATGCCAACTTGGCTAGGCCTGGTTGAGTGACTGGGCAGCTGGATGTAGTATTCCCCATGATCAGACTGGTAATCAACTCCATGGTGGAATCTACTGGGAAGAGATGAGTAGATGCCTTTGGGTATGTGGTCTGCTTCCTGTATATAAGGAGAAGCTTTGAGAATGGTCTCTAGACTATGGCATGCTTGGACCCTGAATGTAGCCATGTTGTTTTTCAGCAGCCTGCTATGCTTTGCTGACCTTGGGACTTACAATGGACTTAAGTCAATGGCCTGTTGCGTGGTAACATCAGGACTGTGCCTTTTTATTTGTCAACCTTGGGGCTTCTCAGCCTCAGCAGCCAGTAATTGTCTGAGTGAAGAAATGCCTCTAGTTCCAGTGGGCCAGGATTAGGAGGCAGAGCTGGACCCCAAGGTTAAGGGGCTTTCACCCAGCCCCTAGAGCCTGGCACTTGAACTTGGACTTAAAGCCTCCAAATTGTAAGAATAAACTCCTGTTTGTTAAGGTCATCTCATTTGTGGTATATTCTTGTCAGAGAGGCACTAGGTAACTAGAACAGAGGTCAAACTTGTTGATTGTGTTGTTGAGTTCTTCTGAATCTTTCTTGAGGTTTTTTCTAGTTGTTCTGTCCCTCCTTGAAAGTAGTGTGTTAAAGTGTTCTACTACTATTGTCAAAACTCAAACTCACTGCTGTCAAATTGGATCTAATTCATAGAAACCCTTCCTTGGGGTTCTGACGTAATATCATATCTCACTACAGAAGTAGATTGCCCAATCTTCCTTCCGAGGAGTGGCTGGTGGGTTTGAACCACCATCCTTCTGGTTATTTATGGAGTTGTCTGTTTTTCCTTTCAATGGAGTTAATATTTGCTTCATATATTTTGGAATACTTTTATTGACTGCATAGGTATTTATTATGGTAATGTCTTCTTGGTCAATTGACAATTTTAGCATCATATAGTGTCCTTCTTTGTTCCCTATGCTGTTTTTCACCTTGAAATCTATTTTATCAGAAAATATTGCCATTCCTGCTCTTTTTTGGTTACCATTAACTGGGTATATATCCCCCCCACCCCCTTAACTTTTAATTCATTTTATCTTTGTGTCTATGGTGGGTCTCTTGTAGGCAGCATATTGACGAGTCTTTTTTTCTCATCCAATCTGCCACTCTCTTTCTCTTGACTTGTGTATTTAATCCATTCAAATTTTGAGCAATTAGTGATAAATAAGAATTTTATGCCTGTCATTCTATTGTGTTTTTTGTTGTGTTGTTGGTGATTTCCTTAGTCCACATACTTTTCTGTGCTGAGCTCATTTTGTTATCAAGTGTTTCCTCTTTTTTATTCTTTATTGTTGGTTTTGTGCTTACTGAGCCCATATGTTTTCCTTCTTTCTGGGTTTGCTTAGGGGAATTGCTAATTTTCTCTGTGGTTACCCTAGATTGAATTCTTGTCTCTTACTTTTGAAATAGTCTGTTGTAAAAAGGCATTGTCCTGTTTCCCTTTCCATTTGGAAGTTTTGTAATTAGAAGTTTTATTCCCTCTATTTTAAAGGAGAAAAGGAAACACAGGTGAATACTGCCATGTGAAGGTACATCTACAAGCTAAGAATTGTCAAGGAATGCCTGGAGCTACCAGACGGTGGAAGAGACAATGAAGAATCCCTAGATTGGACAGAAAAAAGCACTTGGTCCAGAGAATGTTCTGAATTCAGATACCTAAATTCCAGAACTATGAGGCAATAACTTTTGTTCTTATAAGCTACCTCCTTCGTAGTATTTTGTTAAGACAGCACTAGAAAGTGAATATATAACATAAAGCAAAACCAAACAAAGCAACAAAAAACTACCAGTGCTGATAAATGAATTTAGCAAAGTCTCAGAATAAAAGGTTAATGTATATGTATGAGTGTAATTACAATTGAAATATCAATTACAGGGGCATAGAAAATATGGGTTAGGAATAAATTGAATAAAACATGTGCAAGGACTGTATAAAGAAAATTAAAAATTAGATACAAATAACAAAACAGTAATTGAAAATAGACCAATATTTGCAAAGAAAGAAATTTATTTCTAAAGAATACGTGAAACAAAAGAAATTGAAGAGGACAAATTATACACACACACACACACACACACATACTTGAACAATATTAAAATATATTATATTTTTTTTCAGATGCAGCTAAACAGTACCATGTTTAGGGAAAATTAGAATAATTTAAACAAGTAGAGATATATACATACCAGGTGGATGATATGGAAGGTCATTATTTTTAACCTACGTATTCTTCCAGTTTTCCAGTAATACATAAGACAGTGTGTCACTGTTATTCATGAGGTTTTCACTGGCCAATTCTTTAAGATGTGGATGGCTCCTTCCTTCTTCCAAGTCTCTCTTAGTCCTGAATCTCCCCTGAAACCTGTACACCATGGATGACCCTGCTGGGTATTGTGAAGGTGGTGCAGGACTGGGCAGTGTTTTGTTCTGTTGTACATAGAATCACTATGAGTCGGAGCCAAAATGATGGTACTGAACAACAACAACAATTCTTCTAAGTTGATCTTTAGATTCAATGCTATCCCATTTAAAACTCCAGCATTTATTTTTTAAATATGGACCATCTGAGTATAAAACATATATGTGAAAACTTAATAGGCCAAACCATATAGAAAAAGAAAAATAATGTTGGAGGAGTTAAATTGTCTAATATGAAGAACTTGCATACCTCTACAGTAGTCAAGGTGGTGTAGTACTGAATATAGACTTAAAAAAAAATGGCAAATTCAATGGAACAGAATAGAGTACAGAAATAGATTCACATATGGTGAATTTATTTTCAAATATGGCACCAAAATAAGTCAGTACTTCAGAAAAGCAAGCTCACTGCCAAAGAATCCATTCTGACTCTTAGCAACCATTTTGGAAAGAGTAGAACTGACTCCTAGGATTTTCAAGGTAAGTCTTTACAGACGCAGACTGTTTCATCTTTTTCCCAAGAGAAGCTTGAGGGTTCAAATTGTCAACCTTTTGGTTAACACCAGAATGTTTTACACCACAATACTTGTATAATATTTGTGCACTAAAGAGCTACTTTAAATAATTCAAGAGGAAAGTTAAAGTCTTTTCAATATATGGTACTGAAATAAATGGCTATCAATGTAGTAAAAAAATAAATAAATACTCTCAACCTATATCTTACATAATAGGTAGTAATGATGTGGAGCTGGATCCTAGACTAAAGATAACAAATGTCTAGAAGAAAAGATTAAAAACAAACAAACAAAAACCTTCTTAACCTTAGGACATGCTTGCACATTGTCCTCTTAATTTCTCTTCAAATTAAACTACACACACATACACATATAAAAATTCTGCACAAGGATATCCTTAACAGCTTTATTCATAATAATTTAAAGCTAGAAACAATCCAAGTGCCAATCAACTGGAGAATGTCTACACAAATTGCTGTATTTCCCTATATTGGAAACTCTTATTTATTTATATTTTTTTTTAAGAAACAGAAAGAACAACTATCAATATTCACAAAAATGTGAAAACCTCAAAAATATTAGGTGGCAGTTCAAACCCACCAGCCACGCCTTGAAAGGAAGGTTGGGCAATCTACTTCCATACAGATACCACCTTGGAAAACCAAGGAGCAGTCACCATGAGTTGAGATCAACTGGATGGCTGTGAGTGAGATGAAGTTTGTTGTAGGGAAAAAGTAATTTATGATGAAACAAATCAGAACAGTGGTTGCTTCTTGGCAAATGAAATGGGGAAAGGTATAGAGTTTGACTAGGGAGAGATGTAGGGAATCTTTCTCAGCTGATGGGAACATTCTGTATTTTGACAGGGGTCTGAGTTACCTGGTGTAGGTATTTAATTTATAATTTAATATGTTTTTTGAATCTTTGTTTTATTTTATTTTATTTTAAACATACTCTTTCTTATATTATTTTTGTAAGTTTCTGATGACAAGTCAGAACTGCTCTTTATCTTGTTCCTGCAAATGTAATGTCTTTTTTTCTCTTAGTTCTTTTCAAGTTTGTCATTTTATTATTGATTTTGACAATTTTATTAAGATATTTTGTATTGTACATTTTCTGTATGTATTCTCTTTACTGTTCATTGAGCTGGTTAAAAGTGTTAATATATATTTATATTAAAATTTGGAATATTTGACAATTAATTATTTACTTTTTTTTTAAAAAAACCTGAATCTCTTTGTCTTCTTTTTAGGATACTCAAACTGCAGGCATATGAGACTGCTTGATGTTATCTCAAAGTTCATTACATCTCTGTTCTTATATTTATTTTATTATTTATTTATTTATTTATTTATTTATTTATTTATTTTGCTGTATGCTTTAGTTTAAATGATGACTTTTCCCTGAATTCAAGTTACCATTATTTGTTCTCCTAGGTACTAATTTGTTGAGTCCATCTAGGGAAATTTTGAGTTTAGATGTTTTATTTTTCTGTTCTAAATTTACATTGTATGCCAGATATAAATCTGTGCATCAACTTCCTGTCAGAAAGCTATAGGAGAAGCTAACTAATAAAGAGAAGCTAATATTTTAAGTATAACAAAGGAAAAGCAGAAGTTGATTGGATAATTGGGCTATTTCAATTGACCTATACTTTCCACAATGTTCTACTTTCATTGAAAAAATACATATTTGAACTCAGACTAATATAATAGCATCACCAGGTTAGTGCTTTCCTTCTAGAAGTAGTGCTAGAAAATAAAATCTATCATATCAACTCATATGTGTGTGTGTGTGTGTGTGTGTGTATATATATAAAGATGCTAAATCCTATGTGACATTGTTTTGTTTGTTATGTGCCCTCAAGTCAGACTTGACTCCTAGCGACCCCTTTTTGGGTTTCCAAAGCAGTATCACTGTGGAAGTAGATTGCCCAACCTTCCTTCCAAGGAGTGGCTGGTCGATTTGAACCACTAGCCTTCTAGTTAGCCATCAAGTGTCTTAGGCACTATGCTACCAGAGCTCTGATGTGACATTATATTTATGAATATATTATTATTTTACTAAGTGCACTTATACATATATCAGATCTTATAAAGGCATGACTGTTATAGGTTAGCTTTGAATATTACAAAGTTTCCTAAAAAATACTATATTTTAAATATTCATTTGCAAAAAGAGAACTGGTCAATCTTGCTTATGTAATAAGTAAAACCAGATTAATGTGATCATCTTTCTTTTCTCAGTATCTGCATATTTTACCTACTATTAATTTATGTTACAAGATACACACCTTAGAGACAAAGACAAAAATAGACTAAAAATAGAAGTTTGGAAAAAGATATATCAAGCAAATGGCAACCGAAAAAGAGCAGGAGTGTCAAACTTATTTCTGATCAAATTGACTTTAAGGCAAAAACCACCATAAGAAACAAAGAAGAACATTATGTAATGATTAAATGATCAATTGAACAAGAAGATATAACCATAATAAATATCTATGGACCCAATGAAAGAGCCTTAAGTTACATAAATCAGAGTTTAAAAGAGGTGAAAATGCAAATAAATGACTCCACATTCAGAGTAGGAGACTTTAATACATTTTCAATGAAAGATAGCACAACTGGAAAGAAACTCAAGATGCAGAAGAGGTAAACAATGCAATCTACCAACTTGACCGTATAGACATTTACAGAGTACTTCACCCAACAAAGCACAATATACATTCCTTTCCAGTGCACTTGGGACATTCTCCATGATAAATCATATTTTAGACCATAAAGCAAACCTTAATACATTTTTAAAAAGTAAAATATGGCAAAGCATCTTCTTGGATGACAAGGCAATCAAATTAAAAATCAGTAACAAGAAGATCAAAGGAAAAGGAGCAAACACATGGAAATGGAACAACGCTCTCTTTATAAAAGACTGAGTAATAGAAGAAATAAAAAATGAAATTCAAAAAGTTTTTGACTCAAACAAGAATAAAAACACAACATACCAAAATCTTTGGCACCTAGCAAAAGCAGTGATCAGAGGCCAATTTATAGCAATAAATGCACACATAAAAAAAAAAAAAAA
>NW_006922393.1:846566-851433 GCF_000298275.1 Orycteropus afer afer | reverse complement strand
CCTACTTCTGTAGTGATACTGCCTCGGAAACCCAAGGAGGGGTCGCTATGAGCCGGGTTTGACTCGACGGCACATAACAACAACAACAACAACATCCCTCATGAATATAGATGCAAAAACCTTCAACAAAATCCTAACCAATACACATATCAAGAAAATAATCCATTATAACAAAGTGGGCTACATATCAAGTATGCAAAGATAGTTCAACATTAGAAAAACAATCAATGTCATCCACCACATAAATAAAACAAAATAAGAGAACCACATGATCCTATCAATCTATGCAGAGAATGCATTTGATAAAATCCAACACCCATTCCTGATCAAAACTCTCAGCAAAATAGGAATAGAAGGAACATTCCTCAACCTAATAAAGGGCATCTATGCAAAAACAACAGCCAATATTATTCTTAATGGAGACAGACTGAAACCATTCAACTTGAGAACAGGAACCAGACAAGGATGCCCTCTATCACCACTTTATTTAACATTTTATTGGAAGTCATAGCCAGGTCAATAAGGCAAGAGAGGGAAGTCAAAAGCATCCAAATTGGGAAGGAAGAAGTCAAACTATTCCTATTTGCTTATGATTTGATCCTATATCTAGAAAACCCAAGAGACTCAGTCAAAAATCTACTGGAACTAGTTGAGCGATTTAGCACTGTGGCAGGATACAAGATCAGCATCTAAAAATCAATTGGATTTCTCTACACCAGCAAAGAGTTTGCTGAAAAAGAAATAAGGAAATCAATACCATTTACAATAGCTACCAAAAAATAAAATACTTGTGAATAAATTTTAACAGGGACAAAAAAAACCTGTACAAAGAAAATTATAAAAGACTACTTCAAGAAACTATAAGAGATCTACATAAATGGAGGAACATTTCATCCTCATGGATAGGAAGATTGAACATTGTGAAAATGTCAGTTCTACTCAAAGCATTCTATACTTTCAATGCAATCCCAATCCAGATCCCATCAACATTCTTTAAAGATATGGAAAAACTAATCACTAATTTTATATGGAGAAGAAAGAGACCTGAGATAAGCAAAGCACTACTGAAGAAGAAGAACAAAGTAGGAGGTCTCATGCTGTTGAATCTCAAAACCTACTATACAGCCACAGTAGTCAAAACTGCCTGGTGTTGGTATAATGACAGACACATAGAACAATGGAATAGAATTAAGAACCCAGAAAAAGATCCATCAACCTATGGTCAGCTGATCTTTGACAAATGGCTAAAGTCTATTAAATGGGGAAGAGAATGTTTGTTTAATAAATGGTGTGGGGCAAAACTGGATATCCATTTGCAGAAAAATGAAACAAGATCTGTACATCATGCCACACACAAAAGCTAATCCAGATGGATCAAAGACTTAAATGTGAAGCCTAAAACTATAGAGTTCCTCAAGGAAAAACTAGGGGCAAATTGAGGAGCCCTAATATATGGCATAAAGAGACAAAACCAAAATGCACAAACAGCAGAAGAGAAAATAGATGAATGGGACCTTCTAAAAATTAAATTTTTATGTGCTTCCAATGACTTCTAAAAAAGAGTCAAAAAAGAATCTACAGATTGGGAAAAAATATCTGACAAAGGATTATCTCTAGAATTTATAGAAAACTTCAACACCTCAACAACAAAAAGACAAATAATGCAATAAAAAAACGGGCAGAAGACATGAATAGACACTTCATCAAAGAGGATATTCAGGCGGCCAACAAACATACGAAGAAATGCTCACAATCATTAGCCATTAAAGAGATGCAAATTAAAACAACGAGATACTATCTCACCCCAGCACTTGTAGCACAGTTCAAGACAGAAAATAACAAGCTGGCGAGGATGCAGTGAGCTTGGGACTCTCGTACACTTCTGGTGGGACTATCAAATGGTACAACCTCTGTGGAAAACAGTTTGGTGATTCCTTAAAAAATTGGAATTAGAAATAACATTTGACCCAGACATTTCATTGCTAGGTATATATCCTAAAGAAGTGAGAGTGAGGACAAGAACATATATATGTACATCCATGTTCATCGAAGCACTGTTTACAATAGCCAAAAGATGGAAACAACCTAGGTGTCCATTTACTGAAGAATGGATACCAAACTATGGTGATTACACATGGAATACTATGCAACCCTAAAGAATAGCATGTTGTTGTTGTTGTGTGCTGTCAAGTCAGACCTGACTCAGCGACCCCTCCTTGGGTTTCTGAGGTAATATCGCTGTGGAAGTAGATTGCCCAACCTTGCTTCTGAGGAGTACCTGGTGGGTTTCAACTGCCAGCCTTATGGTTAGTAGTCAAATGCCTTAGACACAACACCACCAGAGCTCCTAAAGAATAACATAGAATCTGCAAACCACCACATACATGTTGTTTTTTTTTGTTGTAGTTAGGTGCCATCAAGTCATCTCCAACTCCTAGCAACCCTATGCACAACCTAACTATACACTAGCCAGTCCTGAGCCAGCTCCATGATTCTTTCTATATTTGAGTCCATCGCCACTGCCACTGTGTCAATCCATCTTGTTACCTTACCAGTCCACCTTACCAAGCATGACATCCTTCTCCAGAGAATGGTCTCTTCTGACAACATGACCAAAGTATCTGAGATGAACTGTGGCCATTCTTGCCTCCAAGGAGCGTTCTGGCTGTCCTTCCTCCAGGACAGACCTGTTAGTTCTTTTAGCAGTCCATGGTACTTTCAGAATTCTTTGCCAACATCATAGCTCAAAAGCATCAATTCTTTGGCCTTTCTTATTCATTTTCCAGCTCTCACATGCATATGAGGCAATTGAAAATACCATGGCTAGTGTCAGGTGCACCTTAGTCCTCAAGGAGACATCTTTGGTCTTCAGCATTTGAAAGAGGTCCTTTGCAGCCAATTTACCTAATGTTCTGTCATCTGATGTCCTGATTGCTGCTTCCGTTGACCTCAATTGTAGAAGCAAGCAATGTGAAGTCTTTGTCAATTTCAATTTTTTCTACATTTACCATAATGTTGCTTATAGGGCCAGTTGTGAGGATTTTGGTTTTCTTTAGATTGAGATGTAATCCATACTGCAGACTGTATTCTTCAATCTTCATCAGTAAGTACTTGAAGTCATCCTCACTTTCAGCAAGCAAAGTTGTGTAATCAGCATATCACAGGTTGTTAATTATTCTTCCTCCAATTCTAATGTCACATTCTTCTTCATATAGTCCAGCTTCTCGGATTATTTGCTCAGCATAAAGATTAAATAAATATTATGAAAGGAAACTACCCTGACACACTCCCTTCTTGATTTTAAACCATGTAGTGTTCCCTTTTTCTGTTTGAATGACTGCCTCCTGGTTTATGTACAGGTTCCTCATGAGTACAATTAAGTGTTCTAGAATTCCCATTCTTCTCAATGTTATCCACCGTTTGTTATGATCCACACAATCAAATGCTTTTGCATAGTCAATAAAACACAAGTAAACATCTTTCTAGTATTCTTTACTTTGAGCCAAGATCCATCTGACATTAGCAATGAAATCCCTCGTTCCATGTCCTCTTCTGAATTCAGCTTGCATTTCTGGAAGTTCTCTGTCAATATTCTGCTGCAACCCTTTTTGAATTATCTTCAGTAAGATTTTACTTGCATGTGATATTAATGGTATTGTTTGATAATTTCCACATTCCGTGGGATCTCCTTTCTTTGGAATGGTACACATAAGGAGCTCTTCCAATCAGTTGGCCAGGTAGCTGTGTTCCAAATCTCTTGGCATAACTGAGTGAGTGCCTGCAGTGAGGCATCTGTTTACTGAAACATCTCAGTGGGTATTCTTTCACGTTATGGGAACCACTGCATAACATGGATGAACTTGGAGGAGATTATGCTGACTGAAATAAATCAATCACAGAAGAACACATATTGCATTAGTCCATCATTATAAAAAGTCATGGAAAGGTGTATATATGGAAAGAAATTTTCTTTGTTGGTTAGTAGGTGTGGGAGGGGAGGGGAGGGGAGGGGAGGGAAGAAAACACTGTTAGATAGGTAGAGACAAGTATTGATTTGGGTGAAAAGAAGGGTAATAGACCAAATGTGTGTGATCAAGAGGAAGATATAGAGAAGTATATGTGAGGTATAGACAACAAAGATTAACCCATTTGCACTTTCAGTACTGTGTTGTCAGTGAAGTCAAGCATGGATATACAGGTGGATAGATGGGTGGACAGGGTGAACTATTAGGTATGTCTATGCAGTGGGAAGTTTACCCAAGATCATGTATAGGTTGGTAGACAATTTTTCTACAAGTGTATTGGTATGTTCTATAAGAATCCCCAGGTATATAGTAGAGCTGACAAGGGACAAGGTTGTAGTCACTTGTCCATAGCCAGCTACCCAGAGAGAGCAAATAGTTGGACCTTTGGGCTTGGAACCATAGTCACAAGGGACATCAAGCTCAATTGGAATAACACACTACACAAAACATTGTTCCACCTCCTATTTTGGTGAATAGTGACTGGCATCATAAAAGCTTGCAAGCGGCCATCTAGATGAAATAATGGGTCTCTCCTCATCCAGAGCAAAGAAGTTGAGGAAAACTAAAGATTCTGGAAACAATTAATCCAAGCAACTGGTACACCATGCAATCCTCAGCCTATACTACTATCAGACCAGAAGAACTAGATGGTGCCTGGATACCACTGTCAACCACTAAGAGGGGAATATCTGTAGGACATCCTAGATAGAGTGGGTGAACAATGTGGAACAAAACTCAAACTCATTTGAAAAAAAAAAGGGACCAAGTTTACTGGTCTGATAGAGCCTGATGGAACCCCTGAGACTATGACCTCTAGATGCCCTTCTGGTCTGGAACTGAAC
>NW_006922393.1:844352-846273 GCF_000298275.1 Orycteropus afer afer | reverse complement strand
TTTAAAGAACAAAAGGAAAAAAATTATATATATGTTTTTTCACAGTTTAGGAGACCAGTAGACTGAAATTGGGGCATCAATAGGACCGCACTGAACATTTATATAAAAATTAAAAAAAAAAAAAAAAAATTACAAGAGTAATTATTTGTGTTGATGTAATCTATTCTAAGAACCCTGAATATCCAAAGTACATTTAGTGAAACTCTTAAGGCCATTTTAGAGAATATATTTTTTTTTTTATTTCCTTGAGGAAGGAAGAAAAAAAAAATGTAATATATTTTAACACAAATGGTTAAAAGGCTAAATATGGAGCCAATGAGAAAGAACTTGTTTATTGGAAATACAATTGTTTTTGTATTTATTGCTGAAAAACTAAGGCTATTTAGCACAAAACCAAATTGTTGGAAATAATCTAGGTCTCTCAAGAATAATTTGTTCTGTGTTTATTTCCTACTTTTGATGAGTCAAGCTATGTTAATATCATCATGTTAAAAAAACAAAAGTACACAGGCAAATCAGAAATAAACTTAAATTTTTCTATTATTTAATTTCTTTACTTAGAAGTAATTTCATATTTATTTTATCATTTTATCTTCACAAATACATCATAAAATATCCAGATGGATTGAGAAAAAGAGAGAGAGAGAAACACAGATAGATACCTGAAAGTTTTATCATATAATCTTTAGCTTTATGAGTGCTGTTTTGGCTTTATGCTAAATATTTGAGAATTCATTCAACAAGTATTTCTTGAATTCTTTTGTGTGTGTTTGTGTGTGTGCGAAAACATACAAAGGACATTCTACAACATAACAGCTTTGATATTTACCACTTAGGGACATTGATTACCATTTCCACATTGTGCAATAATTTTTGCTATCCTTTTCCAAAATATGCCACCACCTCCTAGCATAAACATAATGCCCCAAACAAAAGTTTTCCCCTTTCCCCCCTTTCCTACTTCTGGAAACGTTCCCTCCTATCCCTGGTAACCAACACAGAAAATTTCCTTGGTTTATACATGTTGTTGTTATGTGCTGTCAAGTTGGACCCAACTCATAGCAACCTCTCCTTGGGTTTGCAAGGCAGTATCACTATGGAAGTAGATTGCTCCATCTTCCTTCTGAGGAGTGGCTGGTGTGTTTGAACTGCTAGCCTTCTGGTTAGCAGTCAAGTGCCTTAGGTACTATGATACCAGAATCATAGTCTACGTATAATCCTTTCTGTGACTTTTTACATTGGTGGATTAGTACAATATTTGTCCTTCTGTGATTGACTTATTTCACTCAGCTTAATGTCCTCCAACTTCATCCACATTATGAAGTATTCTGCAGATTCTACATCATTCTTCAGGGCTTCAGAGTATTCCATTGTGTATGTGTACCATAGTTTGGTTATCCATTCCTCAGTTGATGGGCACTTAGATTACTTCAATCTCTTTGTTGTTGTGAATAGTGCTGCTAAGAACATGGGTGTATATATCTATTCATTTCCTGCCTCTCATTTCATTAGGATATATACCTAGTAATGGGATTGCTGGGTCAAATGCTATTTCCATTTCCAGCTTTTTAAGGAATTGCCATACTGATTTCCACAGTGGTATATCATTATACAGTCCCACTAGGAGTGTAAGAGAGTCCCAATCTCTCCACATCCTCACAAGCATTTCTTATTTTCTGTCTTGTTGTACTTTGCTATTAATACTCGGGTGAGATGGTATCTCATGATTGTTTTGATTTGCATTCCTCTAATGGCTCATGACCACAGACATTTCTTCATGTTTGTTGACTGCCTGAATGTCTTCTTTGGTGAAGTATCTGTTCATGCCTTCCATCCATTTACCAACATCTTTTTGATGTTGAGGGTTGCAATTTTCTGTAAATTTTAGAGCTAAGTCCTTTGTCCTTTATGTCACTGCTGA
>NW_006922393.1:841998-843142 GCF_000298275.1 Orycteropus afer afer | reverse complement strand
GCTGGAGGTTCAAACCCACCAGCCACTCCTTGGAAGGAAGGTTGGGCAATCTACTTCCATAGTGATACTGCTTCGAAAACCCAAGGAGGGGTCGCTATGAGTTGGGTCCTACTGGAAGGCACATAACAACAACAAAACAACAACACTGATTTGGATGCTTTTGATTTCCCTTTTTTGCCTTTTTGCCCTGGCTAGGACTTCTATTAAAATGTTGAATAGAAGTGGTGATAGAGGGCATCCTTGTCTGGTTCCTGTTCACAAAGAGAATGGTTTCGTTGTCTCCACTGAGAATAATGTTGGCTGTTGGTTTGGCATACATGCCCTTTATTATGTTGAGGAATTTCCACTATTCCTATTTTGCTGAGAGTTTTCATCAGGAATGGATGTTGGATTTTATTAAATGCTTTTTCTGCATCTATTTTTATGATTATGTGATTCTATTCCTTTATTTTACTTATGTGATGGATTGCATTGATTGCTTTTCTAATGCTGAACCATCTTGCATACCTTGCTCATGATGTATTATTTTTTTGGAGTCACTTGGCTAGGATTTTGTTAAGGATTTTTCCATCTATATTCATGAGAGACATTGGTTTCTTTTTTCTTTTTGCTATGAGTCAGGGCCGACTTGACGGCACATAACAACACAACAACTGGTGTCTTTGCTTGGTTTTGGTATCTGATTTATGCTTGCTTCATATAATGAATTTGGGAGGATTTCATCCTTTTCTATTTTCTGGAATAATTTTAGTACTATTGGTGTCAGCTCTTCTCTGACAATTCTCCAGTGAAATCATCTGGGCCAGGACCTTTTTTTATTGGTAATTTTTTAATGACCTGTTCAGTTTATTTTGTAATGGGTTTATTAACATTTTCTACCTCAGTCTGGTTAGTTCAGGTAAGTAATGTGTTTCTAGAAAACTGTCCATTTCTTGAAGGTTTACAAATGTATTGAAGTTTCATTCTTTATAGTATCCTGACATTATTCACTTTATTTCTGTTGGATCTATTGTGACCTAACCCCTTTCATTTCTTATTGTGTTATTTACAGCTTCTCCTTCTTTTCATTTGTTAACTTTGTCAATGACTTGTTGAATTTATTAATCTTTTTGAAGAACCAACTTCTAGTCTTGTTGATTTTTTC
>NW_006922393.1:825511-841597 GCF_000298275.1 Orycteropus afer afer | reverse complement strand
CAGTCTTTTTTAAGGAGGGTGCTATTCAGTTTCCATGCATTTGCTATTTTTCCATTGGTCTTCCTTATGTTGATATCTCTAATTTTATGGCATTGACATTTGAGAAGATGCTTTGCAAGATCTCAGTGTTTCTAAATTTATTGAGGTTTGCTTTGCGGCTTAACACATGATCCATCCTGGAGAATGTTCCATGTGTGCTGGAATAGAATCTATATTTTGTTGGTGTTGGGTGGAGTGCTCTGTAGAGGTCTATAAAGTCAAATTTGTTGATTACATTGTTTACTTCTTATGCATCTTTTTTGAGTTTCTTTCCAGTTGTTCTATCTCTTATTGAAAATGGTGCATTAAAATATCCTACTATTACTGTGGAGTCATCTGTTTGTCTTTTCAATTCTATTAAAGTCTGATTCATGTGTTTTGAGACTCTTTCATTGGGTATGTAGGTATTTGTTATGGTTATGTCCTTTAGTTCAATTGATCCTTTAATCTTTATATAATGTCCTTCCTTGTCTCTTATGATCATTTGGTCCTTAAAATCTAATTTATCAGAAATTAATATTACTTCTGCTGCTGTTTTTTGGTTGTTGTTTGCTTGGTATATCTTTTATAATCTTTGAATTTTAGTCTATTTTAGTCTTTGTGTCTAAGGTGACTCTCTTATAGACAACATATTGATGGGTCATATTTTCTTATGCAGTGATGTTTTGGTTACCTAGTGCCATTCTGACAGGAATATACCACAAACAGGATGGCTTTTATAATAGGAGTTTATTCTCTTACATTTTTGGAGGCTAGAAATCCAAGTTCAAAGTGTTGGGCTTTAGGGTCTGGGTGAAAGCCTCTCAACCTTGGACTTCAGCTTTGCCTCTGGCCCTTGGCCCAGTGATACTGGAAACTTTCTTCACTCAAGCAGCTCCTGGCTGCTTAGGTTGAAAAACCCAAGGTAGACAAGTAAGAAGGCACACTCCTGATGTTACCAAACCACATAGCAGGCCTTTAATTCAAGTTCATTGAATATCTCAAGATTAAAAGAGTATGGCAGGCTACTGAATACTGACTCAGCTACATGCAGGGTTCAAGTGTGCCAAAAAGCTGAAGACCTTCCTCAAAGTTGCTTCTTATATACTGGAAGCAGCCCACATCTCTAAATATGCTATTCAGCTGCTTCAGTAGATTTTACCATGGAATTAATTACCAATCTCACCGTGGGGAATAACTACATCCAGCTGCCCAGCCACTCATCCAGGGCCTGCCAAATTGACATACAGCCTTAACTACCACAAGTCTGCAACTCTCTCTTGAGTGGTGAATTTAATCCAATGGTGACATTCACTGTAATTATTGAAAAATATGAATTTATTAATTTTACTTTGTTATGTGTTTTTTCCATGGTGTTGCAAATTTCTTCATTCCATATAATGTGCTGAGCTCATTTAGTTTATGAATCATGTTATCATCTCCTTTGTTGCTTTTGTTTTAGTATTTGCTAAATATTTGTGCTTGTCACCTTTTCATTTTGATATAAAGGTTTATTACTTTTCTTTGAGGTTACTGTGGTGGTTAAGTTTGTGTGTCAGTGGTAAATATTTATGGAAGCAAACTTCCCATCTTTCTTCCATGGAGCAGCTAGTGAGTTCAAACCACCAACTTTCTGGTTAGCAATCAAAAGTGCTAACCACTGCACCACCAGAGCTTCAATATGTTGGTGTTAAAATAAACCCGGTATCAGAGTTACTAAAAATCTCAAAATCATCTACTTCTTTGATTTTGAATTCTTATGTACCCTTGCATTGCCTGATTTGGCAATTTACTACAACTGCTGAAATCACAGCCTCCAAACAAAGGAGATTCCTTCTAATATGCTGATATGGTGGATAGGTCTTGGCATCCTCTAGTGAACCTCAACGTTATCTACTGCCTGAAGGCTACCATTTAATATAACAATACCATAACTTTACTTCTTCTGTCAGCATCTAAGAGTGAATCCATCTCCTCCATGGGGTTTCATGAAGATTTCTATTTAGACAAATATTATGGCTTTTATGCAAAACACACACACACACACACACACACACAAGCTTGTTAAGAAATGTTGTAAGGGAATCATATAATTCTAGAAGATAATGATATATCAGCATTCTCTTAGAGGGAGAAGGAACAAAGGGAATCAGTTAAAGGAAATTGACATCTACGCTAAGTGAGTCAGGATACAAGGACTTATGACAGAAAAATTTGAAGGAAAAAAGAACAGTTATAAGATAATATCTTAAAATAGCAGGAGCCAGTAGCCTAAACTTGTCAAAAGTAGCAATCATTAATGGAATAAAGGGCTTGTGAGCAGCTGTGGGAGAAGCCTCTCTTTTCACCAAGTATTATCACCATAATCTAAGAACTGGAAGAACAATTCAATCTTTTATGATAAGCAGTCATTTGGCATGCTTAGGTCTAGGAGATACTCCTGCTGCATTTATTACCTGTCCCCACTTGAGCCTCTCTAGGGCAACAGTCATATTTGGTACGCTTTGTTGTTTTTAAGTATCATGAAATCCAATCTGACTAATGACAGCCCCATGTACAACAAAGTTTTGCCTTGCCCTAAGTTATTCTCCTGATCAACTGAATATTCAAGTCCATCAATGAAGCTATTTTGCTAATCGACCTCACTGAGTGTCTCCCTCACCCACCTCTTGCTTTGTTTTTCACCAAACATGAGGCCCTCTAATTATATGTCTAAAGCAAGCAAGTCAGACAATGTCCTCTTGCTATTCAAAGGTTTTCATTAGCTTGTCATCAGAAGTAGATCACCAGGCCTTTCTTCCTAATCTGTCTTTGTCTGGAAGTTCCACTGCAACCCCTCCTTGGGTTTCTGAGTCAGTATCTATATGGAAGTAGATTACCCAGTCTTCCTTCTGGAGACTGGCTGGTAGGAAGACAGGGGACAATTTTAAATTGGTGTTTGCAGAAGTGTGTCAAATTCACCACAGAATCTTACTTGAAGAAGAGTTATCTAGAAAACAATGCAAAGGGTATAGCAAAATTTCCAGGAAGATTTTCAGGATGTGTTAAAGTGTCTGTTGTTATTTTTTAGTGTTGCTGTAACAGAAGATACTGCAAATGGTAGTTTGTTTTTTAAAATAAATTTATTTTGTCATAGTTCTGGAGGCTAAAGGCCCAAATCAGGTTCTCAGCCTTGTTTTTACTTTCTATGGGCCTCTCTCCTACTTTCTGGTGTCTGTCAGCAATTTGTGATGTGCCTTTACTTTTAGATGATCCACATATAGTAGGGATCTTCAGCTTGCAAGTGTTGCTGTGCCCATTTTTCTCTTTTATATATAACACACCTTTCAGACATGACTAAGTTTAGTACCTCTTCTACTCTGGTGTGACCTCATTAACATAACACACACAAAAAAAAACCTCTTATTTCTAAACAAAGCCTTATTTACAGGAACAGAAGTTAGGTTTTCAACATAAGAGTTTAGGGAACACATATCAATCCGTAACAGCACATAATCATGATATCTGATTTTGAGACAATTGCTCTACTTATCTAGTAAGGTAGAAAGTTAAAAATGTTAATAATAATAAATAAGTTCAAGAAATAGGAAATTACCAAAGGTTAAGGATTTCTTATTGATTTAAAAATTGTGTGTGTACTGATATTGAGATTTTTTTTTTTTTTTTTTTTTTTTTAATAGGCAAGTTAAAGAAATTGAAGTATGGGAGAAAAAATGACAGAAATTATACCTAAAATCACACAGCTGCCAGTGGTGATTCTAAAGAAAGGGGAAATAATTAAGACATAAAATAATTGTGTTATCCTTGAAGATTTCTATACAATGCAATTTACAATTTTTACACAGCATTAGTTTAGTCTATAGGATTGTACTTAGATTAGGAAGTAATGGACATTTCTAAACTTCTTTAATATCTTCTCCCAGGACAGTGCCCCTTGAAGATAGATAACCCATCAGAATTTTTCCTGGCCCCTAAAAACGTGGTCTGTTGTGGATTCTAAATATTCCTGATCTTTTAGTAAACTAGGGATTTGTATTCTAAACAAACTATGGTAGTCAACATAGTGGTTAGATAATCAAAGTTTATCTATGCTCAAGGGCAAGGATTAAGGGGACACAATTTAATTCCATTGAGAAGTTTTTTCTTGGAAAAACATGATAGATTCAGAATTATTAGTATTAGTAAGACCACCCTGCCATATACAATTGAAGTTGTTTACTTTTATGGAGATAGTGTAGTCCTAACCAAAAAAATACAAATAAAAAAAGGAGATTCTACTGCTTGGCCATATTTATGTAGTCTCAATATTCTCAACTGAGATGATGTTGGAAGAGAGAGAATGAAAATATACACTATGGGCAACATTTTATACTTAACTGGTCAGGGAAGAAGAGACAGATCTGCCTTAATTTTTGCCAACACTTTTAGGTTCAAGGAAGACTTCATTATAAAGATATTTTCTGGCTTGAAGGAAGAAGCTGGGCCATCAGTGAAAATCATGATTTCAAAGAGTTTGTTTCTGATTTTGGATTTTGGGGAGAGTTACTTGGCTTTGGTCTGTTAGTTTCCCTTGGAAATGGAGCACCATAAACAAAATATAAGAATTATTTGATCATATTTTAGACATCAACGCTTCCATGGTATTCCCACAAAATCTGAGTCACACTTCATTCAGATTTGAGTATGAAAACAGTGGGATAAATGTCTGGAAATGAAAATAAGATCTTAAAGTAGAGTAATTTCTCATCAAAATTCTACCTTCAGCATGTCAGACAGAATTTGGATATGGTCAAAATTCCACATGATAATTCTTTGTCTTGGCCACAGAAAGAGAGCTCAGAAATTAAAACACTCCCCAATTTTCCAGTGTAGAAGACAAAAGCACTTTGGATATCTTTCCTTTGGAAAGATGACTTTATCAGTTTCTTCCATTCCTGTGGCCTTCAATTAATTATTTAGTATTATTTAAGCATACAGGTGAAAGAATTCCTTACGCTTTACCCCATGAATAATGTATTTTGATTCCTGCCCAATATTATAACATTATCCTTTTGTTGTTTCTATAGACATAGTCAGCACACATAGATAATTGCAGGTTAGACTGTTTCATATTATGAGACCATAGTGTAACCAGACTGTGGAAAGAGGGGTTTTATGTCCTTTTTCTTAAGCGTACTCTGAAAAGCTACAGATTCCCCACACCATTTAAGCTGTTACTTTTCTCTCACATATTCTTATAGCCAAACAACTATTCTACTCTTAATCTCAGAATGAGTTATGAATTCTTTAACATTAAAAAATTACATTGATTGCTAAAGAAAACAAAAGGTTTATAGTAAAACATTTCCTTTCTATCCATTTACATCTATTCCCTTATTTTGAAAATATTGTTCCCCTTGGAAACAAAGCAATTTCTTTGTTCCTTAAATTTAATCTAATCTTAAATCGAATGATTTCAAACAGAAATTCAAATTAAAATATCTTACTTTTCTTTAACTTGTATTATCAAAACTGTTAAGTATGTAACATTCTATGTATTAAAGTATTTCTAATTTAGCAGTTTATAATTGTGACTATTTTAAAGCAAATATTTATTATAAAGTACTAGGCACAAATTAATTTTAAAAATCTGTGTCATTAGTGTACTAGACAAATGTTGAGGTCCACAATAATAACTGAGATTAATTATAAAAGCCAAATATTTGGGTAAATTGAAGGGAGGAATACTCAGCAGAGAAATATATATGTGGATATGTGAATTCTAACTGGAAACATGGGGATTTCTGGTATGCATATAAATCTACTTATATAAAAAAAGAAGTGGCTAATAAGTAATAAAGAATGTTTTTATTTTAGTAACTAGAAAGATAAACACATATCTGAACACTTCAAAAATAATTATGAGGCTAAAAATCACTAAGTTCAGAGAGAAAGGAGAGAAAACAAATGCTCTAACAAATTGAAACATATGTGAATCTAAAAAACATAACTTGCCATATAAAGAGTATTGGATTAATGGAACACACTGAGATATAAAAATTGGGACATCAGTCTTTGTATTCTAGCAAAGCAAAGTTGTACTTTCATGTCAACAAGTCCAAAATGTTCTATCAGTGGTTAGGAGGCATGAAGTAGGGCTGAGTGAATGTAATATAATCAGAGGGTGGGCTCTAGAGACAAAATCTGGGTACTTTATGACAAACTGCTTAACTTTTTATGATTCAGTTTATACATCTGTAAAATGGAAATAAAAATAATACCAACCTCACAGAATTGTTTTGTGTATTAATTAATATATAAACATGTTTAGAATAGCAACTACCATATTATAAGTTATTTATAAGTGTTAAATTATATTTAAAAAAATGAGTTGCTAAGACAAGTCATTTTATTTTTAACAAAATGTTTCTTGCACCATTCCTTTCTCCTCAATAATTTCCAGACATTATAGTGCATAAAATTTGGAAGATGGATGTATTGGTTTGTCTCATTGCCATTTATTTTCCTTTGCTTTCCTCTGAGAACTAATCACAAACTCATTTTGAGGTCTAAAATGCTATTCAAGTATTTCAGAAATGTGTAAAATATTCATTGACTGTAGTATATGGTAATTCTTCTCATTATGAATATTAGGAAACTTATTCTTATCTTGTACTTGTCATTTATACGGGTAAATTGTTAACTATTTTTTTTTAAGTATTTATATTTTGTTTCTCTAATAAGATTGAAATCCTTTAGAAGACAATGCCAAATAATGTATTTCTCTATTTAGCTTATAATATCTGCCCTCATCCCTTTTGAAGATTAAAAAAAAAAAGAAAAGAAATTGAATACCTTATTTTAAAATATCTATTTGTGTTATACATTATTGTTGTTTAGTTGTCTCTGTTATTGTTAACTGTCTCAACAACTGAAAATTTCTGTTTTAATAAAATACAACTGATGTTGTATAATTGTCAATAAGACATTAATATCAAATATATCTATGATATATAATAGTATTTTTCATTGTATTATAGGATAATGATGTAAACATTATGGGATTTATTTTAAAAAGTCTCTCCAAGTAAAAATAAACATCAGAATTAATCATTCTTGATCTAGTGTAAATATTTTATGAAAGACTATTACTTTCTAGTGTCATTTTGACTAAGATAGAAAAAAAAAAGAACAAATGAGAAAGAACTGGCATACAACTTTCAAAGAAAAAAAAAACTATCCAGAAAGTAAAGAATGTCAGTTATTAAAATGGAATATAAATCAAGAAAAGTAAATACTAACAACCAAGACAAAATTGGAAAATATCATAGCAAATTAAAGTTTCTATGGAGAAAATAGGTTTCAGGAAAATTGTAGGTATTTATTTGGAAAAATTATGGTAGAGACTACAGGTGGCTTTCATTTTCCACGTGTATACAAAAAAAAAAAAAATTTAAAACATACAGCACTACTAATTTTAATATATTGGTAATGTTCCCATTAGTATCATGTAACTGGTTATATTGATGTGAAGAAGTACAGTAACCTCAGTCTCCTCTAAGAAGACTTACCCCATCCATATTCCTCATATGATGATAGATATGAAAATATACACACATATATTGAATTTATGAGCAGCAGCTTTTCCTACTATAATGTAATCTTCATTTAGTCTTATGACTGATTAATAAAATTTTGAGCATTTGACCTCATATTGGTCAATAGCATACAAAGGCAAAATAGCTTCCTGTTTTATCTGAAACCTATTTTTGTTATCAATGAAGGTTTGAAAGAACAATGAATGGTATCATTCAAAAAGAGGGACTTGAAAACATTTTTATGCTATTACAGAGTCTGAGGGTTGCCATCATTCTCCATATTTCCCACTATTTTAAGTAAATGTGACACAGAAAAACCTTAGATTGCTGTGTCATTAGCAAATATGTCAATTCATGGATTATTAGTTTAATGACTGCAAGCAGTTAATACAGTAACATCTGGATCTAATGAAGCAATGCAGAGCCAAAAAATTTTGGGTGAAAGTTTAAATGAGGTCATTCATCTGTTCTTGCATAAAGATTTTCCACCCCATTCCAATTTGAAAAAGTGAGTAGTATCTCATTAAGACCTTACTTTAAAACTGTGTCAGTCAGTTACACAACCATAATTTTCTGTGACTCCATAAAAATGAAGAGTGGAAGACAACACTGAGTTTTCAGCAATTAATATAGTAATGGCTAAATCTATACTGGTTTTAACATACAGTGTTAATTATTTCCTAGTACATTATGGCATAGTGCCTAAGGTATATGACTGCTAACCAGAAGCCTGACTATTCAAACCCACCAGCCACTCCTGGGAAGGAAGATTAGGCAATCTACTTCTGCAGAGATACTTCCTTGGAAAACCAAGGAGGGGTCGCTATGAGTCAGATCTGACTCGATGGCAGTGAGCTTGGCTTGATTTGAATACATTATTAATGATAATGATAAGCAAAATCTGAAAACAATATATACATAATTTCAGAATAATACTTTCTAGTCAATAAGAATTTACAATAGCTATAAATTCAACCAAAACTACAGTGAAATAATGTGACTAAGTTGGCTATTTAAGAGTAAATTTACTTGGCAATTATGAAGAAGCAAACTTGAAAATAGTAACTTATATTCTATAATAATTTATTCAAATAGTATGTTTGTTCCATAATTTTTAGAGACACATTTCTTTATGGATGTGAATTCTGAAAGTACTACATTAGCTTACAATTTAATTTTCCACACAACGGAATGGTAACCATCAGCCACAGTTGAAACACATTTCTTAGGACATAGGAATGACTGGAAGCACTGAGTTAAAGTAGCATGCAGCTTTTTAGCTAGCACAGTTTGTATGAAGGAAACACCATTGCCAGATTTATAGGTATATTTTCTTATACTTGGAAAAAAATGAAAACAGCTAAATGTACAATGCTTTCTGTTAATATTGACTCACTAGATACAGTATTTTTTTTTCAAAAATATCTTGTCAGTGAAGAGAACAGAACACTATGATTATTCAGTTGTCAAAAACTGTTATGTCAGCAAAAGGAAAAAAAAAAATCTAGACTAGCTCAAAAGGCAATGAAAGGCAGACTTCAGACTCTGCTAATCCTTTTTTGGTATTTTACTTTGTGTTTTCAGTAATATTACTATTGCATTATGATTTTACAAAACCATACAAATAAAAAGGGAGGAAAAATGTGAATTAAATGATGTCCGGAACTGTCAGATTCTTGTGTTCCAAATGTTAACAGGGAGTTGTCACATTCAAATTCACTAAAGAAAGTAAAAGACTCACTGGAGTAGAGATTGTCACTGCTTTTCATTAAAATTGTTTTTAACTCTTAACTCTCTTTAGCAGCCAAATTTTTAATTTATTTATTTTGGAAACCGGCCATAGGCATTTAAAGCTGCCTTTAAACGGGCTCTAGCATAACTGCTAAATGGTTTACAATGTAAAACTAGGCACTTGGGTAGTATTTTTGTTCTATTAATTTAGGGCTCTTTGCTAATTATAGTCTATGTGAACTGCCATAGTTAAACCTATGAACAGTTCAGAATCCCTGAGATTTTAAAACCTGTTCATTTTTACCAGAGATTACTTTAAATAACACAATAAAGGTATGTCTCAGCATGGCTGCAGTATTTTATGGTGAGGCAGTCTGTCTGCAATGCAGGAGATGACCATTTGACATTAATATCTGCCAGGTTCATGGCCAGTGCAGACAGAGGTTTTTACTATGACAACAGAAGCAGAGAATTCCTAAAACTTTCTAGTCTAGCTTTGTTGTTGAACGCTTAGTATCATCTGCAGTTTCTTTCTTTCTTTCTTTCTTTTTTTCAAATTATATTGTTTTTGTTGCCAGTTGTCCTCAAGTAGGCTCTGACTCATGGGGAAATAAGCATTGCCTGGTCCTGAATCATGCTCATGATCACTGGTATGTTTGATTGCATTGTTGCTACTATTGTGCTGTAACTTCCAACCAGGAGATTTGTCTTCCAGTATCATATGAAACAATATCTTTTATGATTTATAGGGTTTCAACTGGGTAATTTTCAGGAGAAGATTGTCAGGTCTTTTTTCTTCCTTTGTCTTCATATGGAAACTCCACTGAAACCTGTCCATCATGGTAACCCTATGAGGTGTTTAAAATACCTGTTACATAATTTCCAGTACCATGGTAACATGCAAGCTACCACCATATGACATATTGGTGGTTTTAAATTATACTTAAGCTTAACACTGTAACTTGAATCACCTAAATTAATAAAGAGCTGAAGAACTAAATTTTCCATTAAGTTGAGTGGGATAGCAAATTTGAAAAAAAAAAAATCCACAGCGTAGTTAATGTTGTTGTTGTTATGTGCCGTGGAGTCGGACCCGACTCATAGCGACCCCTCCTTAGGTTTCCCAACCTTCCTTCCCAGATTGCCCAACCTTCCTTCCCAGGAGTGACTGGTGGGGTTGAAACACAAGCTTTCTGGTTAGCAGTCAAGTGCCAAGGAATTGTTAAAAAATAATGTCCATTTGTATAGGAATTGAGCAATGGGAAATGGCATATAGAGTACTGGGTTAAGCATGTAGAGATATATGAAAATAGCCACTTTTATGCAAGTATTTTCATTCAAAGTACAACAAATCTTTATAAATACTTTATGATCTCTCCTAGTGGTGCTGTGGTTAAGTGCTCAGTTACTAACTGAAAGGTTGGCAGTTCAAACCCACTATGTTGCTCCACAGGGGAAAGATGCGGCAGTTTGCTCCTGTAAGGATTACAGCCTTAGAAGTTCTATGGGACACTTCTACTTTGTCCTTTAGGATCACTTTGAGTTGCATTCAGCTGGAGGGTAAAATGTTTTGTTTTGTTTTTGGTGTCGGATTTTGTTTTATGATTTCTGCTGGTCTAAATTTGAGAGTCTCAAGTGATTTTTTGGTTTGTTTGTTTCTTTTTGAAGAAATTATGAATTCATGTCATAATTTTCAGTTGCCCTTTTTTCTCCTTCTACATACTAAATTTAAAACAAACAAACAAAACATTAGTTTAACCCACTATTGTCTTTAGTTAGAAAATACATTTAAAATTACTTGAACAAAATCACACTTTAATTTTTCCACCATAACCTCACTGTTTCATAGAATTATTTGCATCCATGAAACCCAAGTCATACTTCTAATATTACACATAGTCATTTCTAACATGAGCTTAAAATTCTTTAATAAACAAATTGCACTGTGATATTAGGAGCTATATAGAACTTAAAAAAAAAAAGAGCAACAATGTTGTCTTCTTTTGTGTTTCTTATTTCTTCAGCTGTTTCTTGTCAGTAGCAAAGTTTAGTGATGCATGCCATGTTTTGTTTCTTATTTTGTATCAAGACTTGATACAGAAAAATAGTCTTCTTGTAAATATTATCAACGAAAAATATTTCCTTAATGCCTACAGTTATAATATTGTAAAAGGTCTTTGGAGGGTGTAAAGAATGTACAAAATATAGGGTCCGTCCTTAGGAAGCTTGGAGTACTTCCCAATGGGATCAAGCATGTCAGTGTGAAGTACAGACCTCAGCATAGGTTGTGGTTTTTCTACAACCTGTTAAGAGGTGATATTGTTTAAAGGCTGAAAGCTTCAGTCTGATCACCTACTTCCTGTATGTATGATGATGTAGGGAAGATCAATGTTAACGTATATAAGGGACAAATAAAAATGATGATTTACTCATAATATAGCAAGTTTTCTCCTATTTCAGAGGAACTGAAGATGGAAATAGCAAATTCAGCAGCCTTCAGGATAGTGCTTTTGCCTATAATAAGCAGAAAACTAAGAGATGAATAAATAATGCAAAATATCTAAGCAGTTAATAGGAAAGTTCAGTAGTGTATCACAACTGAAAATGTGGAAGTGCAAAGTGGCTCAAGTGGTGTGCTCTTCCCTTTACTAAAATAATTTTGTGGATTGTTGACACATGTCCTTACTTCTCTTCTAAACTGTCATCAGGGTCCCAGCATTTGGTCAAAGTTTTGCCACTTTAAGGTTGTTTAGCAACCATTTTTGATCATGAATTTTAGGATCAGCCAAACATGGCTTTGAAATTCAGTTTTACTAATATGATATAGAACTACTTAATTTACTCTTGTAGACTGACTATTTCTTCAAACAGTTGTTCAATTAACTAATATATATGAAATAATGAGTTTAGTTTTTAGGAAACAATGGGACTCTCCAATTGGTTGTTCTAGAATTAAAAAACAACCAATTGCCTGCAGTCAGTTTTGACTAATAGTTACCCCACCTGTATCACAATATAGCTGTGCTTCCACAGATTTTCCAATAGCTTAATTTTTTAGAAGTAGATCATCAATCCTTTCTTCCAAGGTATTTCTGGGTGGATTCAAAACCTCTCATTTTTCAATTAACACCCAAATGTTTAACAATTTTCACTACTCATGGAATCCTGTTTAGATTAAGATTGCTAATTGTAGACTATTTGTTTTAGCCACAAATTACTCTGAAGGAAAACAAAAATACTTAAAGAGCAATATGAAGTCAAATCATTACAGAAGGGAAAGAAAATTGAAGTACTTCAAAAATGCATGTATAATTCCTCTGCCTAACACAAAGGAACAACTGCAGTTCTTCTAAGTGAAGATCAGAGTATGACTACTCAAAATGAAATAAAGTTAACTATCTGATACTAACTATCTGCTCCTAAAAGTATCTTAGAATCAAGAAAATTTTGGTACTTAGATCACTTCTGCTCTGGAGAAACACATGGTTTCAGTTCAGTTATGAGGTCTTCTAGCTAATTCTTCTTGTGCCAGGTGAGAATTGAACCTAGTAAGGAGTTGTAACACTGGGCAAAATGCTGGGTGTCCCAATAAAGTTGTCCCAAACCATACATGTGGCACATGCCAGAGCAGACATTTATTATGAAAGATATATCATGAATTTTTCCTTGACCTACTACACAACAATTCATTCATTATCCATCTATCCATTTATGAAGATCTCCTTCTGCACGTTTTGTTTTTCTCAGCTTGTCTATTAATATCACTTCTTCATTTTTTCTTCTTTTGACCTTCTCATCATTCCAAGTGAAATAATGCAGTTAATTGACTTATAGAACTTCAATATTTCCTTTTTATAACTTGGACTATGAATCATTAACTATGACTTTTCAGTGGTGGTCATTTAATACTACTTATTTAATAGTAATTCCTTGTGGAAAATCTTGAACTTTTGAGAGCTACTTAGATGAGCAGCATTAAATTTTTCTCCAGCTCAGGCCTAGACACTAAACTCAAACATTTCACAATACACTAAATGAGTAGCCATTTTTACATGTACAGTAAGCACTCAATTACTAGCCGGAAGGTTGATGGTTCAAACTCATACAAAGGTGCCTTCAGAACACAGACTTGATGATCTGCTTCTGAAAGGTCATAGCCTTGAAAACCCTTTGAATCAGTTCTATTCTGCACACATGTGATGTCCATGTCAACTAACAACAGTAACAACACTAGAAAAACTGTTGAGCACTTTCTCTACACCACACACCTTTCTCTGCCTTTCTGTGGGTTTTAGAACTCCCATGGAACACTCACAAATATCTTATAAGGCTATGTTTATTCCCAGCTTAAACCTAAATAAAAACCAGATTTGGACAAGTTAATAAAATTACCCCAAATCATAGAGTTGGCAAGTAATAGAATTTCTGGTTTACATTGGGAGACAATTCTCCTTGGGTCACTAGTATTTTTGTACATCATATGAACATAGATGTGCCTGCCTTTGTTTTGAACTACATTTTCCAGAATTTCTGTACAATAAACCTCTTTGGAAAATACAAATAGTGTCCCTCTCCAAACAAAGAGGCAGGCATTCTTGTATCCCTTTATTTAAGATTCAGTTTTCCTAACATCAGAGTTCTATAATGAAATCCACCATTTGCACAGTTCTTACATATTCCTTTTCATACTATACTTTGGGATTTGTGGCTCAAGAAACTGACATAAGAAAATGCTGAACTGCTATTGTCAGGACAAATAAAGCCATGTTTTTCTCTTTTCTGGGAGGCCCTTGTCTTCTGTCAGAATCATAGAGATTATGGTAGACTAGATTAACTTAGTTGCAGGTAGGATAAAATATCAGACCTTTTACAGTTTTTGACATTCTGCTATATTTTATCTTATATGAGCAGTAACTTCTGAGAATTTTATTCAGCTGGGTTTATTTAAAGGCAGTCTGGTGGTGCAGTGGTTAAGTGCTCAGCTGCTAACCAAAAGAAAGGCAGTTTGAACCCACCAGCTGTACCACAGGAGAAAGATTTGGCAGTCTGCTTCCATAAAGATTACAGTCTTAGAAACCTATAGGGCAGTTCTACATTACCCTATTAAAAAAAAAAAAAGAAAAATCACTACTGTGGACACGATTTCATCACATAGTGACCCCATTGTGTTTCTGAGGTTGTAAATCTTTATGGAAGTAGATCGCCCAGTCTTGTTTCCACTTTGTCCTATAGTCACTACGAATTAAAATGAAATTGATGGCAACAAGTTTCAGTGTTTTATTTTGGTTTGGTGTTTATTCACAAATTTTGACTGATTCCTCAACCCTGCATCATGCAGCCTTAAGAATAAACTATATTGTGTTATAAATGTTTTTACAAGGCAGTTACGTGCATTTTGGATTAAGAAAATATATTTATTAATTTGCTATGAAAGCTCAGGTTGAGTAGTGCCTAAGGCTATACATGAAAATTGATGATATGATCTTACAATGTCTGTGGTATATACTCAAAGGAAAGCTTATCCACCAATGGTTAAGGCAAGAACTTACATCTCAACTGAAAATATTTGTGTGGTTTATCTAACTAGGAGAAAAAAAGATATTTATTACATGTTACTTAATTTTTATCTTTTTATTGACTCTTCAGTGATTTAATATGTCTTTATTTCACAAACAATACATTAAAGCATATTTGGAGCATACAAATAAATAGGAATGGGAAGAAATTTTATGGTACAACATTTATGGTACAGCACACCTAAAAAGAATATAAGAATATCTTCTTGATCGCAATGTAAGGTAGGACTTCTTAATCAAAATACAAAATAACAAAACTTAAAGAAGAGAAAATAATATAAATTCTTTAAAATGAAAACTTTTCTTTTTTGACAAAAACACCATAAAAGGAGTTAAAATCCAATCTACTGGATAGGAAACAGTATTTGTAGGGAAAATATCTAACAAAGAACAATGAAACTTGTAACAATAAATAGAGGGCTGAGATGAGTCAGGTATAAATAGACAAAGGGCTCAAAATAAATTGCCTAAAGAGTTAAACAGGAACTTAAAAAGAGAAAATTCAGATTACCAGTATACATATTCAAAGATCCTCAACTTTAATAACATTTTTAAAAATTAAAAATAAAAACAGCAAATTTCAGCAAGGTGGTGGAATAGGCAAACAAGCTAACTAAACCCTCTACAACAAAGAGATATGAAACCAATTGAAATAGATATAGCTGAACCTATCTTATCTATCTAACCTATCTATCCTAGAACCCTGAACTTCAAAGGAAAGGGAAAAAAGAAGTGGCTTAATACCAACTAGTAGAAGAAATTGAATGAAAATAAAGCATAAGGAGACAAAAAGAGGTGTGGCCATTTTGATTATTTGCAAGGTGCACTGTGATCAATGCAGCAACCTGAAAATCAGCTCCTCCTGATGAGAACTGCATGGCACCCACACTGGTGGCTGGCAAACAGAAAGGTACAACATTCACCTTGCTCCTGTTGTAGCACACGCTCTCCTGATAAAGAAACGTGTGGCCAGCTCCTACCCAGACCTACCTTCTGGATGGCCAGAAATTCCTGCCCAGACTGGATGCCTTACCCCCAGCTGCTTTCTGGGCAGGCAGAAATTGCTTCTGGGACCAGGGCTCTGCATCCGGCCAACTTTTGCAACGGTGGAAACTTTTTCTGGGACCAAAAACCCTTCCCTCAGATGCCTTCTGGGTAGATAGGAATTATTACCATGCCTTGTC
>NW_006922393.1:822140-825151 GCF_000298275.1 Orycteropus afer afer | reverse complement strand
TTTTTTTTTTTTCATTTCCCCGATCTCCTGTATTCCTTTGTTCATATTTCTTATTTTTTCTTTGCTATTCTCTTTCTTCTACCATTTGTCTGTCAGTTTGTCATACTGTGGTGGCTGGCATGTTGTTGTGAAGCTAGAAGCTATGCCACCAGTATTTCAAGTGCGAGCAGGGTCACTCATGGTGGATGGATTTCATCAGAGATATTATAACATAGGGTTGTTATGAGTTAGAACCAATCTGACAGCACCTAACAACAGCAACATTCTTCCTTTTACTCACTTTTACTTTTCTTATCCTTCCTGTGTTTTATTGTTTTCCTCTTGGTCCTTATCTTATTTATTTTCTTTTTGTTACTGTTGTTTGTGCAGTTTGTAATTTTTGTTTTCTTGTTTTTTATTTTTTTAGTTGTTGTTTTTGTCCTACTTGATGGAAGACACCAACCATGCCCACACAACACAATCATATCTGCAATGGCTGCAGCCCCACCCACTACACAAGGGCCACCTCCTTCTGCAACAACACATCAGTGAGAGATGGATGAGAGATTGTGGCCAATACCAGCCCAATCTGTCCTCAACTGCTGTACATGAAAAGCACACAGAGGACTGTGAAGACATTCTCATCTTCTATCACAGCTACCAGGAAACAGGAAGTGAATGCCCGAGTACTGTAAAACTAGCCAATAGAATAACAAACTAGCCCCTCATTCAGATAGAGTGAAACAAAATAAATAAGAAAACAAACCCCAAAATAATATGGGCCTGTCATATCGGATCAATCACATCTACATACAATCATCAATTAAATAAAAAATAAACAACCTCACAATGTCTCAGCAGCAACTGAAAACTCCCTTTCATACAAAGAAGCAAGATGCAGTATTACAAACAAGGGACCAAAATACAGAGTCAGAAAGCCTCCCTAAGGAAGAAATGGTATAGTAACTACCTGATAAGAAATTAAAAATATGTATATATTTAGGTCTCTTCAACTGTTTGGGAGGCAAATCAAGGAAAACAATACCAAAATTAAGGAAAAATACTGACAACTCTAGTAGAATTCAGGAAAATAATATAAAAACAAACTGACAAATTGAATATAAAATTAAAAATCATAAAAAAGCAGCAAATAGAAATTCAGAAGATTAACACTAAAATTTTAGAAATAAATAACACATTGAAAGAGCAAAAGAGTAGATCTTAATCAATGAAACACAGAATTAGTGAAATTGAAAACAAATCTCTCAATACTACTGTGGTAGTTTAGTTTTGTGTCAATTTGGCTGAGCCTGGTTGAGTGGCTGGAAAGCAGGATATAGTATTCCCCATGATGAGACTGGTAATCAACTCTATGGTGGGATCCACTATGAGCAGCTGAGTAGCTGCCTAGGGAATGTAGTCTGCTCCCTGTATCTAAGCAGAAGCCTTGGGTAATGGTCTCTAGCTTATGGCATGCTTGGACCCTGCATGTATCCCTGTCATTGTTCAGCAGCCTACCATGCTCTGCTGACCTTGGAACTTAGAATGGACTTAAATTTATGGCCTGCTGCATGGTTTGGTAACACTGGGACTGTGCCTTTTTACCTGTCAACCTTGGGCTTGGCAGCCTCAGCAGCCAGGAGCTGAGTGAAGAAAAGCCTCTAGCTTCAGTGGGCCTGGAGCTGGAGGCAGAGCTAAAGGCCAAGGCTAAGGCGCTTTCACGCAGCTTTTAGAGCCTGGCACTTGAAACTTGGACTTAAAGCCTCCAAATTATAAGAGAATAAACTCCTGTTTGTTCAGCCATCCCATTTGTGGTTTATTCTTGTCAGAGCAGCAATAGGTAACCAGAACAACTACTTTGCTAAAGAAACAACCAACAATAAATAGATAAATGAAGAAAGTCTAAGATTTTTGTGGGATACCATCAAAAGGAGAAATTTACATGTTCTTGCAATTCCAGAACAGGAAGAGGTAAACAAAAACCACAAAGAAAATTGTCAAAGATTTGCTGGAAGAGAACTTCCCTAATGTGGTGAAAGATGAGAAGAAATTCATTGAAGAAATTCAATGAATCCCAAACAGGAAAGACTCCAGAAGAAAATCACCAATATGTATCCTAATCAAACTTTTCAAACCAAAGACAAAGAAAGAATCTTGAAAGTAATGTGGGAAAAATAAAAAGTTACCTATAAAGGACAATCAATAAGACTAACCTCTGATTTCTCAAAACCATGTAGGCAAGAAGACAATGGGGTGACATATGTAAAACCTTGAAAGAAGAAAATTCACAACAAAGAATTATATATCCATGTAAATTGTCCCTCATGATGGCAAAATTAGGATAATTCCAGATAAACAGAAATTAGGGCATTTGTAAAAATCAGGCCAGTCTTACAGGAGATGTTAAGGGGAGTCATTTAGACACAGAACCAACAAATGCCAACAACAACCTATGACTAACACTCATGACAATATTATTGAGAAATCAACCCAGATATAGAAGTATCCAAAGTAAAATAAGCTTGCAACACTGAAAACAGGGAACCAGAGACATCAATTTTTAAATGAGGGCAATAAAAAAGCAAACAGAGAATAAGTAGTGTAGATACAGAACTTCTAAATGGCCAGGATGTCAAGAAGATTTATAGGTAGAACAGGCGATTTTAAACTTGGGAAGAAAATAATAATAAGTCAGAGGGTAACCTCAAAGAAAATTAATGAATGTTCTCATCAAAATTAGAGAGAAGAAAATCATAAATATTTACAAAATACTAAAACAATAACAATGAAAGAAATGATAAAAAAAATCCATAAAAAATGAGCTCAGCATGGGAAATTATATGAAACAGAAGAATCAGAAAAAAAACAAAAAGCAAACACTATGTTGTTGTTGTTGTTGTTAAGTGCTGTCAAGTCATTTCCTACTCATAGTGACCCCATGCACAGTAGGACAAAACACTGCCTGATCCCACAACAGCCTAACAATCTCTGCTATACTTGAGCCCATCATCACAGCCACCATGTAAATCCAT
>NW_006922393.1:814964-819070 GCF_000298275.1 Orycteropus afer afer | reverse complement strand
CTTTGAGAAGTGGACGGCCTCTTCCTTCTTCTTAGTCTGTCTCAGTCTATAAGCTGGGCTGTTACCTGTGCACCAGGTGCATCTCACTGTGTTTTAAACACCAGAGGCTCAGCCTCAAAACTCACGTCTACATGTCACCACAGTAGGACAAACTGACAGACGAGTTTTTCTTGCTGTTGGAGACCTCTCATATCACCTCACCTGGGTCCCTGTGGCTGACTGTACCTCTGTCTGGCTTCCTGGCTTTTAACCCCTTTGTCCTTCTCTTCTGGCCTGCTGCTTTGGTCGTCCCTGAGTTGTCCCTGGGGCTGACTGCTCCTCTGTCCAAGGAATCAGAAAAATAACAAAAAACACACACTATAACATGACAGTAATAAATTCATACTTGTCAATAATTACACCAAATGTAAATGGATAAATGTACCTATCAAGAGACAAGAAGTTGCAGAATGGATTAGAAAATGTGACCCATTAATATGCTCACTATAAGAAACACACTTTAGACACAAAGACAAAATAAATAAATAAACAAATAAATAAACTCACTGCCATCAAGTTGATTCTAACTCATAGAAATCCCTTGGGTTTCTGAGGCAGTAAATCTTTACAGAAGTAGATTGCCAGTCTTCCTTCCATGGAATGGCTGGGGGGTTGACATTCTAGCCTTCTGGTTAGCAGTCAAATGCCTTATGCATATGTCACCAGAGCTCCTTACAAAGACAGAAATAGACTAAAAATTAGAGATTGGAAAGAAAAATATATCAAAGAAATAACAGAAAGAGTACAAATGTCAAAATTAATTTCATAAAATAAACTTTAATATAAAAACATAAGAGAAAAGGGAGGACATTTTATTATGAATAAGTGATCAACTGAACAAGAAATAATAAATATCTATGTTCCCGATAAAATAGTTCCAAAATACTTAACTCAAGCTTTAACAGAAGTGGAAAGAGAAATAGAAAACTTCACAATAATACTAAGAGATTTTAATACATCACTTTCAATGAAGGATGGAACAACTAGAAAGAATCTCAGCAAAGACAAAGAAGAACAAACAATACAATCAACCACCTTGACCTTAGAATGTAGAACATTTTGCTGAACAACAACACCATATACATTCTCTCCAGTGCACATAGATTATTCTCCAGAATAGACCACATTTTAAGGCACAAAGGAAAGTCTGGTGTCCCCTAGTAAAATACCTGCAGGCCTTACAGAAACAATAGAAGACAGACACAGAGTAATCCCTCACAGAAATCCTGACACTATGGGAGAGAGATCCAATAGAGCTACTACCTCAAGACCATAGTACTAGGGGACACCAGACTCAATTGGCACAACAAAATACATAAGAGCATTGCTCCACATCCCACAATGGTGAGTAGTGACTGGGGCCTTAAAAGCTTTCAAGCAGCTATCTAAGATACAGCTAATGATCTCCTTGCATCGGAAGTGTAGAAGAATGGAAAAAAATAAAAATGTGAAAAAACAAGGGCATTTAGAAGCAATCAGCCCTAGGACACAATGGACCTTGAGACCAGAAGAACTGGATGGTGCCTGACTACCAATGCCAACCACTCAGGAAAGGATCAAATCTGTAGATCCTGGATAGAATGGGAGGGAAAACATGGAATGTAATCCAAAAACTCAATGATGACCAGAATTACTGGTCATATGAGGTCTGATGAGACTCCCAATACTATGGCCCTGAAATACATTCTGCACCTGGAATAAAACTCACCTCCAGGCACAGGCTCTCAGCCCAATAGTTAACAAGATGTACACGCAGACCACTCAACCCAAGATGCTGCACCCACATACTCTATGGTAATACATCCCTTAGAGCAATAGACCAAGGGACACCAGAGGACCAATATTCAAACTGAAGAAATGCAGGACAAATAGGAGTGCACAATTAAGAGGGGCACAGGGGGAGTCTTGCAGGGTAGGGAGGGGAGGAGACTGGGTTATGGTTGGACATGATGAATGGGGAATGAAACTAAATGTATGCATTACGTTGAATGTAAAACAAGCTCTTAAAATTAAAAAAAAAAAAGTAAAGAAAAATTTCAAGATATAAAAAGAAGGGATAGGAAGAACCAAAACAAAGGAAAAAGAAGGGAATCAAGAAAAGAGAAGATAAAAAAAAAAAAAAAAAAAAAAGAAAAGAAAAATAAACAAGCACTATGGATGGGAAAGAGAAAAAAAAAAAGGAAGAAAGTAAAAAGTAAAACAAAACTGTGGGAGCAGGACAAGGTACCCAGGCTCTATCAAGGTAGACTGGGGTGGAATTCCTACTAGTCAAGAAGATGGGTGGAGGCAGGGGATGGCCATATACCTATTCACCAAGAAGGTGTGGGGTATAAGATCATCAAGAGGAATACCACACCTTTCTAGTCATCAGACTCCAGTGTAGTTACCCATGCTGTCGCTGGCAAGCAGAGCCCACTTTTATGTCATTGTCCAAGCAAGAATGCTACTTGCATACATCCAAAATGGCATGCCCACCACCCACGAAACTTCCAAATGGTTACACCCTCAGGATAGCTGCCAGTTGTGCACAAGTCTGTTTGTCTGCTGTATTCCTTTCTGGTTGGCAGGCACCAATGTGGCCGTTGTCCATGCAGTACTCCATGAGAAGAGCTGATTCTCAGGTTGGTATTGGGAACTTTCAAAATGACTGTGACCACAGGACAGCTGTCATTCCACCTCTCCATTTGTCTCCTCACTCACTGTTTCATTCAGGTTCTTCTATTAATTAGTATTTAATCTACTTCTTTATCCTTCCCTTCACAGCTCAGTGTTCCAGGATTACCTTCTGTATTGGTTTCAGTTGGTTTCTCATTGCTTCGTTGCAGAAGGTCTTTGTAGCTTATCTGCCAATTCTGCCATCTTGCTGGAACCCTTCCAATCCGTGGTCTTTTCAATAGCCTCATATGCATGTAATAGCTGGCCAATGAATAAAGATGGTCAAAGAAGAATTGAGTCATTTGAATTACGGCATTGTAGAAGAATTTAAGTATAGCAGAGATCATGGAGCTGGTGCGGGATAGAGCAGTGTTTTGGTCTACTGTGCATGGGGTCGCTATGAGTTGGAAATGACTCGACGGCACCTAACAACAACAACAACAACAGAAGAAGAATATTGAATACACTGTGGACTGCCAGAAGGAAGAACAAATCTTTCTTGGAAGACTAACAGCCAAATATTCATATTTTGGTCATGTTATCAGGAGGGACTTGTGCCTGGTGAAAGATATCATGCATAGAAAAGTAGGATGTCAGGGAAAAAGAGGAAGACCTTTAATGAGATGGATTGACATAGTGGCTGCAATAATGAGCATAGAAATGATTATGAGGATGACACAGGATCAGTTAGTATTTCATTCTTTTGCACTAGGGTTGCTGTAATTGGGAATTGATTAAATGCCACCTGACAATAATGGTTGATCCTTAACCTCTACCAACCTCTATAGTTCTTATTATTTGTAACTGCTTGTTGTTGTTGTTGTCATGTGCCTTCAAGTTGGACCCGACTCATAGCGACCCTTCCTTGGGTTTCCCATGTGGTATCTCTACAGAAGTAGATTGCCCAACCTTCCTTCCGAACAGTGGCTGGTGGATTTGAGCCTCCAGCTTTCTGGTTAGCAGTCAAGTGCCTTAGGCACAATGCCACCAGAGCTCCCTTGTAACTGCTAACCTTTGTTATAACATTGTCCACCTCGTTTCTACTCATCTTGAACTTCTACAGAAATCTTTCAATATGACAATACCCAATTTATTTATCTCATTCTGGACCATCTTTTTTGTCATAATGTAGTTCAGTATTCTTTTATTTTCTATTTTGTCAAGATTTCTAATGCATTCAATGAATATAAATTTTTGCAGTATAATAGTGTTCCTTGTTCTCCCATACTCTCCACTTTTTTTTTTTTTAACCTCTTCATCTTCTAACACATCTAGAAGTGTTAAGCTTATGACATATTTTTGTTCATCCTTCTGGCAATTCATGGTATATTTAGACTAGAAATATTAGTTTAAGCATATCTATAGAGTGCAGCCCAAAGAGACTAGAAGTATTGATTTAAATGTTTTTTTTT
>NW_006922393.1:809610-814864 GCF_000298275.1 Orycteropus afer afer | reverse complement strand
ATATATATATATAATATCCTTTAAAGGAAATATGTACATTTCATTTGACCAATGAATTCACTTGAAATCCAGTATGACCATTTACCACATCACAGTATAAGTTTATGCTCAACAACTCTCCATAAATAGTGCATATCTCATAGCATACGGAGTATGAGTCATTGCCCCAAAGTAACATTATGTTGTAAAATGTAAATAAATAATCTATTTCTATCGTTGGTTCAAAAAAGAATTATATCCCTACAGAGTGTTATAAGCTGTCACAAATATCAGAAGTTTAAGTGAATGAAACTTCATAGGGTTTTAATGCCACATAAACAGAGGACAAGCTTTCCATCATTCAGAAACACCACATGTCTTAGATCAGAAATTAACCATTGGTGACATCAATCTCCTGAAGTGAACAATCTTTGACTTTTTCTCTCATGAAAGGTGATTAAGAGGACTACAGAATACTAGCTCTGTGAACATCTGGAGTTTGACAATAAACTAAACTAAGTCTGATCATGTTTCAGTTCTGAAAGTGGAAGAGAAATATTACAGGTCCTACTACACATATGTTACTCCCAACACTTTTGTTGTATAATAGCATTTCAAGTTTTTTATTACATATTCACACCATAGCTATCTTAGGTCAACATAGCAGACATACATGCATACATCTTTATTTTTTCCCCTTGATCAAGAAATCTACCTTCTTTTGATTTCTATCCAATCCACTTACCATTCAGAAATTGTGGTAAAGTTTAAGTAAAAATGGTATATTTTATGTTTTGCTGTCAAAGAAATATATGTATATATATTAATAGAAACACACATACATTGTGTTATATCTTTATAATAGTAATAGAAACACACATACATTGTGTTATATATTTATATTCATATATACATAGATATATTTTCCATTTCAAAATTCATAAAACCCCTTGAAGATTGAATCTCACACAATCAAATATTTATAACAAAATTAAAAATTTTTAAAAGTTTATCATGCAATAAGTAGGACTTATATTAACAAAATATAAATATTTGTCTTGTTTTTGTAATAGATATGTAAAGAAATTAAAGTCTAACTTTATGCTTCCTCATCATATTTTGAAATGTAAAAAAAAATAAAAATGAAAATGCTTCTACCATTCAAGTACAGCCTCTTTCCTCTTTTGTGAATATTAATAATGTTCAAAAGTAACTTACACTCTTGTGAACATTGTTTATCAAATATAAATTGAAATGAAATGTTATCGATAAAAATAGACTGAAGTAAAAATAAACAGCCCATCATGCTATGGTCTGTTCTTACTTATGGTCTTAGATTCTTCCCTGTCACTTATATTCAGAAGGCGTGGCTGGTTCAGAAGGAGCCTTGTATATCCTGGGTATGGAAATTTCACTACAAAGTGTTATTACATTCATTTCTGCCATGAATTTCATGACACTGATACAGACTTTATAATTGTTAATTTATTAGTAAAGGATTTCTGAACCACTAATGATAAAAAAGAAAGTCATTGCTGTCGAATGGACTGTGACTCATAGAAACCCTTTAGAATAGAGTAGAACTTCTTCACAAGATTTCCAAGGCTGTAATCTCTGTGAAAAGCAGACTGCCACATCTTTCTCCTTTGGAGTGGCTGATGGGTTCAAACTGCAATTCTTTTCATTACCATTCAAGTATTTAACCATTGTACCATCATGATTCCTTTCTCTGAACTAGTAGGATCAATTTGGTTGCTACTTTCATATACGGTGTGGACTTTGCCTTTTGAAATCTCTCACGTGACATACTTTTTTTTCCCCTGTGTATGGGTGACTAGCTTTCATATGCTTGAGATTAATACAATTAACTGGGTTTCAACACTTTGTTTCAATTGCCTAAAGCTGCATCTGTTTCTGAGTGTGTTAAATTCCATGAGTCTCTAAGAGATCATCTCACACTAATAGGTCTGACTGTCTTTGAATCCCTTCTTTATTTCTGGTATCTGAGGATTTGTATTTCTCTTTTAAGGGCAGTCATACTCTTTTTTTTTTTTTTTCTTATTTTATTAGTTCATTGAACAAGGCAGTAAATAGTAGACAATGAAATCAGCAAGATAATCAGAATAGGAAAGGAGTAAAATAATGAAAGATCTTGGAGGCTATAGAAAGAACTTAGACTATTACACTTAATGAAACAGGGAGTTTAGGGTTCTCAGCAAAGGAGAGACATGATCTGACTTATCTGCATATATATATATATATATTACCGCTCTGATGAGGGGCGCTCTGGTGGCATAGTGCCTAAGGCATCTGACTGCTAACCAGAAGGCTGGTGGTTCAAATCCACCAGCCACTCCTGAGAGGAAGATTCAACAATCTATTCCTGTATAGATACTGTCTCAGAAACCCAAGGAAGGGTTGCTGTGAGTTGAATCTACTCAATGGCACTGGTGAGACTTGATTGTGGTAGGGCAAGGATAGAAGCTGGGGGAGTGATTGAGGCTATTACAATGATTCAGAGAAGTGATGGTGGCTAGAAGCAGTGTGATAGCTGTGAAGATGATGAGATGGTTGAATTATGGTTATATTTTGGAGAGAAAGATAGCAAGATTTCCTGGCCTGTCGTTGTGATATATATGATGAAAAAGAAACAGAATATTTTTTTGATGAATCTGACATTTTTCTTCTGAGCAATAGAAAGGATAGTATTGCCATGCTGCAATGGGAAAAGCTGTTGGAAAAAAGAATTTTGGAGGGAAGTACCAACCAGGAATGCAGTTTTTGACATGTTGAGCTTGAGACACAAATTAGATATCAAGTACATATATTTTTACTTTTAATTTCAGAAATACTGATGCTTGCATACTCCAGTTCATAGTTTATTTCCTGCAAATACACAAACCCACACTGAGAAATTATTTTTAATAAAATGCATTCTGTATTGAGTCTACTAGATTTGTTAGTTTAAGAATACACAATAGATCCGACAATATAAAAGAGGCTCCAAAGACATTAGCATATAGGATTATAAGGTTTTTACATCTCAGGAGAATGCATATGGGAATATTTAGGATGGATAAAATATTTATCCTTCTGAAAATTTGGAAAACCCTATTGTGAAAGGGAGACCAGTGAGGAAAACCTTTACAGAAACTTTCAAATCCGTGAGGAAGTGTAAATAAAAGTTTGAAGATCTATTAATTGATTCTCTTAAAATTCTTTGTGTCCATGCACCTCATAGAAAGTTTTCAGGTACTCCCAGATTTATGCCTGTACTGTGAAGGAACAGTTCTACTCTGCCCTATAGGGTTGCTAAGAGTAAGATCTGACTCAACAGCAATGGATTTTATGGATATAGCTAGAGTATTTTACGGATATGACATTTTGTCATAAGGGACCATTCCCTGGAGAAGGATACCATGCATGGTAAAGTGGAGGGTCAGCAAAAAAAGGAAAGGCCCTCAATGAGATGGGTTGACACAGTGGCTGCTCGAGTGTATCAAGGATTGTGAGGCTGGTGCAGGACTGGGCAGTGTTTTGTTCTGTTGTCCATGGGGTGGGTATGAGTCAGAGCTGACTCAGTGGCACTTAACAGCAACACAACAGAGAATGATAATGTGCTTGCCAACAGATACAATAATTAAATTGAGTAATCAATTAATAAATGTTTTGCAAGTTTGATAAGTGTGAACCTGCCTGAAGCACACCATCATAGAGAAAACACAGTATATGTGTCAGACAAGCTAAGAAAAAAGGCTTGAAATACTGTGACTTCATTAAAGTAATGCCATCCTATGACGCCTCAGCCACTTGACCAGCCCATACCTGTAGACTCTGCCTAAGCATATTATTATGCTAAATAAATCTGTAACAAAAGTTGACATTTGGTCTCTAGTGACAACCTTAATATTAACACAGAATAATATCACATACTGTTATTAACTAAGAATGATATTCTTTTTTTATTCAGAACTTCATTGTAACATTTAAAATACTTTACAGTAAGATTTCTAAAATAAAACTTTGATCTATGAAGACAATTATATGTTAAACACATACACTAATCCATTTAATCAACTATAAATGAAACATAGCATTATTTTTTCTTATTCTCATCATATGTAGATAAAATGAAAAATGTATTACTTAATGGTAAACCTCATCATTAATCTTAGAATTGAAAAGTATAAATTGAACATTTGAATCTATTTATTCCCTTGCTAAAATTAAGAAAAATTAACATATCATTGCAGCTCTTTTTTATTGACTTAAACATAACTTTTCCTGATGATATTTCATGAACTACAAAAATTCAAAGGCTTTAAGATACTCAATATTGGGAAGTAGTTAATTACATTTCTCACTTTTTTTTTTTTTTACAACTGATAGCAACAGCTTAATTTATATTTTAACTTAAAATTATATGTAGTCCCATAAAAAGAGTTAAAGTTAATATTCTAGGTACTACTTATGCTAGCTATATCCATTTGTTACTCCAGATCCACTTCCCACTTTTTCTCTTTGTTCGGTGATTAGCAAATGAAAGACATGGAAGGGGATAAGAGGGAAATGGAGAGAAGGAGGGTAGAAAATCAATTATCCTGGATCCTTCCTGGAAAGGTTGTTTCAGATTGGTTACCTCTCAAACAAATTCTCTTCACTCTTTCCTTTTGACTTCTACACATTATGTTTAAATTTTGGAACTTGGAGTTGAAAAAAACTTGCTCTTACAGTCCCATTAAACTGTTCTGAATTTCTCTTTGAATGGTATTTATATCTTTACTACACTTTTATAAATAGAACATTTATCAAAATCTTTTTACTTTAATTTGAATGGACAGTTTCTGCTTGATCCGGTCTGAAACAGCACTCATTAATAATTTTTAAAATAGAATTATAAATGCATTGAAAGAAAATATCATAAGAATACAACTTAATATATTTAAATAAAATATATATGTAATATATAGAATGTATAGAAAATATAAAAGGAGCTCTGGTGGTTCAGTGCCTAAGGTATTTGACTGCTACCAGAAAGTTGGCAGTTCAAACCCATCAGCCACTCTGTGGAAGGAATATGGAGTAATCTACTTCTGTAAATATTTACTACCTCAGAAACCCAATGGGGGTCACTAAGAGTCAGAATCAACTTGATGGCATTGTGTTTACTTTGGTTGTATGTTGTTGTTGTTGTTATGTGCCCTTGAGTCAGACCCAACTCATGGTGAACCCTCTTTGGGTTTCTGAGCTGGTATCACTATGGAAGTAGATTGCC
>NW_006922393.1:807438-809130 GCF_000298275.1 Orycteropus afer afer | reverse complement strand
CGCTATGAGTTGGGGCCAACTCGACGGCAAACAACAACAACAACAGCAACAACTTATATGAAATATTTACAATACACAGGTGTTTAGAAACCAATATTTATTGGTGGTTTCCTGAGGCAGGAGGAAGAAGGATGGAAGGAAGGCTCTTTAGGAGTGTCTTTAGGAGACACTGGACATATACTGGGTAAGGGTGATAGAAAAATTTGTAAATGGACAGAAAAATTGGGGAATGGTTGAAGAACATGATGAGCCTAAGTTAATATCAAAAATCCATGCATGTAAATAATGTTGAAATGACAAAAATTTTGTTACAAATATATTTAATACAATTTAAAAATTGTGACAATATTTGTGACAAATGAGTGACAAAAGGAAAGTCAAGGTGATGAGGAGAATCCAGCAAAAGAGACTGAAAATGAGTAGCAAATTAAATAAGACAAAATCAGGAGGAATGTAGTCTGTCTTATGTGGAGAAAAAAAAAGTTTCAAGGAGGGAATAATCAATTGTATTACAACATGCTTGTAATTAAATAGAATGAGGATTAAGCTATTTTGCTGGAATGGTGTGAGTGAAATCATGATTAGAATGTATTGACTTAATGAGATAAATTGAACATATAATGGAAACATCATCAAAGAAGTTGCAAAAGAAGAAAAGAAATGGCAGGAGGCACAGAAGAAATAGAACTCAAGGTTTCCTTAAAATTGAGAAGAAATAATATGTTTATTTTTATGGAAAACATGCAGCAGTGAAAATACGTGGCTGTGCAGGAAGGAGAGACAGGAGGTGGTGATCTAAAGATAGGATGATTGAAATCGTGGTTTTATATCTTTTGGGTATGATTTTGTGAGTGCCTGGGTGAAGGTGTTTAGGAGTTGATATTTTACTGGCAGATGTAAGATTGATAACTGAAAGGGAAGAGTGTGGGAAAGAACATGGTATGGGATTTTAAAATCATCAGTCATTCTAATAGAATTAGTTTTGGAGTGACAGAAAACTGGAGGGGAAACAGTGCTTTTAGAAGAGTGTTGGACTTTAACTAGAGCAAAAAGCCTAAGATAGCATGAAGATAAGAAGTTACAGATCTGGAATATCTTACATAAGAGGGTCATTGTGTTCTAAAGAGTAGGGTGAAAGGTCTTTGGATTAGAAGAAAATTGATAAATGAAGTCAAAAAGAGGACAGGAATAGTATTAGTAAGGAGGACTTGGAAAATATGGGCTCCTTTGATTATAATACAGGGGTCCTAACTTTATTCAGGTGTGGTTCAAAGCTGCCTGAGAGAGGAGACAGACAGACAAAGAAGTGTGGTGGGCAGTGGTTCAGAACAGCTGGGGAGACAAGGACATGAGTAGAGTGGTTTACAAGAGAGAAGGGAGGCAGATCTGTCTATCAGTTTATCCTAATATAGTGGCTGAAGGCTATGCAACTACTTGTGTTTCAAAGCCAGGAAAGTTACCCATGGTAGACAGGCTTCAGCAGAGCTTCCAGACTGAAATAGAATCAGAAGAGAGAGGCCATCCAGTTCTCAAATAATTGTTGTTGTTGTTGTTAAGTGCCGTCAAGTCGTTTCCGACTCATAGCGACCCCATGCACAGCAGAACGAAACACTGACCGATCCCGCACCAGCCCCACAATCCCTGCTATACTCGAGCCCATCATCGCAGCCACTGTATCAATCCATCTCGTTG
>NW_006922393.1:772148-785379 GCF_000298275.1 Orycteropus afer afer | reverse complement strand
AAGCAAGAATGGCCAGACTTCATCTCACCTATTTTGGTCATGTTGTCAGAAGGGACCATTCCCTGGAGAAGGATGTCATGCTTGGTAGGGTGGGGGGTCGACGAAAGAGGGGGAGGCCTTCAAGGAGATGGATTGATACGATGGCTGCGATGATGGGCTCAAGTATAGCAAGGATTGTGGGGCTGGTGCGGGATCGGGCAGTGTTTCGTTCTGCTGTGCATTGGGTTGCTATGAGTCAGAAACAACTCAACGGCACTTAACAACAACAACAACAACAATATCAACTCTATTCTTAAGATAGTACCTAAATTTGGGTGGGATATACTCAAAATCATACTTTGGCTTCCATAGACTTGTTTTAACTTACTTCAGCCTTCAAATGAACTTACCTATGAACAGTGGATGATCAACTCTGCAATTAGCTGCTAGTTTTATTTTGACTGATGTTGAGTTTCTCCATCATCAATTTCTATAGATTTAGTTGATATGACTCTTGTGTATTCCATCTGGTGATGTTCACTAGCCATTCATGTTGTTGAGAAAAGATACTTGAAATTAAAAAGTCATCAGTCATATAAAATTCTATCATGTGGTCTCTGACATTATTTCTTTCATCAAGGCTATAGTTTCCAACTCCTATACTTCTTTGTTTCCAACTTTTGCATTCGAATCACCAATAATTATCAATGCATCTTAATCACATTTTGATCAATTTCAGACTGTATGAGTTGGTAAAAAATCTTCAATTTTTCATCTTTGACATCAGTGCTTGGTACACAAATGTGAATAATATTCATATTATTAGCTGAATAGTACTCATATTATTAGCTGAATAATACTCATACCGGTCTTCCTTACAGGCCTATAGATATTATCCTACCACTGACAAAGTTGAATTTCAGGTAAGAGCTTGAAATTTTCTTTTGGACAATGAATTTGATGCCTTTCCTCTTCAATTTGTCATTCCTGGTATAGTATACCACATGGTTATCCTAGTCAAAATGACCAGTAACCGTCCATTTCACCTTAGTAATTCTTACCAATCTTCATGTATTCCATTTCATTTTTGATGACTTCCAATTTTCCTAGATTCATAGTTTGCACACTCCACATTCTGATTATTTATGGATGTTTGCAGATCTTTCTTCTTATTTTGAGTCATGCCACAACAAATGAAAGCCCCAAAATGTTACTCCTTCCAAGTCATTAAGGTTGACTCTACTTTGTGGTGGCAGGACAGCTCTTCTTCAGTCATATTTTGAGTGCTTTAACCTGAAGTGCTCATCTCTGGTATTATGTGAGGTAACATTCTACTATTATTCATAAGGTTTTTACTGGCTAATATTTTTGTAGCTGTAGATCACCAGGTCCTTCTTCCTAACCTGTCTTAGTCTGAAAGCCCTGCTGACATCTCTCCACCATAAGTGACCTTGTTGGTGTTTAAAATACCAGTGATGTAGTTTCCAGAATGGCAGACACACAAAAGCCACCACAAAACAGAAAATTGACAGAAGAGTGATAGATACAAAAACTGAATTCAAGATATATGTGTTCTTTGGCGCTTGATTCCATGGTAGGCTGTGTTAATGCAGCCCCCTGAATGGATTCTATAAACCTTTGACAAGAAGAGACTTCTTGTTCTGTTTCTGGAGTGCTGTTGAGAATGCAGTCTTGAATGCATCAGATACATGAAGCCATAGCAGGAAGTTGTGGTTTACAACTTCCTTACAACTTTCTTGGACATTTTACAGGCAATTTCTATGGACCAACTGTGGCCCACCTAAACCATTAAAAAAATGTATCAGACATTCAATAGTTTATTCCTTAAATAACATTTTGCAAGTTTCTTTGCCCCTGGTAGTCTGTGTGTTCCTGTGGTAGCCACACTCTTTCCAATAATATCTGGGTCCTTGTGGTGGTATATGAGAGTTCTGTGCTCTTTGTTTCCTCTTGGTCACTTCCCTTCAATCCTAGAGGTGGTGGAGTCTTGCTAGCATACTCTATTTCTATGTCCTTTACAGGCCCTCACAAACTTCTTTGGTATTTACTTAACTTTAATATGTTCTTATATTTAGGGATTACCTTTTGCAAATTTACATATTTTACATAAAATTTACTTGGTTGAATATACTGGTGTGATTTCTCTATCTTGATTTGCAGCTGACTGACACATATTGATTACTGGATTTAGATTTTCTTTTCATTTAGGTGTTTCTCTATTATATGCTGGAGCTCTGGTGGTGTAGTGCTTAAGGCAATTGACTGCTAACCAGAAGGCTGGAGATGCAAATCCACCAGCCACTCCTAGCAAGGAAGAGTGGGGAATCTACTTCTTTAGAGATACTGCCTCAGAAACCCAAGGAGGGGTCGCTATGAGTTGAGTCAAATTGACTTGAAGGCAGTAAGGATTTTTTTTTTTTTTCCCACCTTATTATATGCTGTATAACAACACTCTTCAATTGTTTGGTCTTTTTTCTTAGATATGTCCTGGCTATATCTGCTTGTTCATTTCCACATGAACTCAGATTTCCTAGTTTAAGAAATGTTGCTGCTAATTTTATTGGTGTTGTATTAAATTTATAAATTATAAATGTATGAATTGTTCATTAGAAAACTGATTTGAATGTATAGATGTTTATTATAATTATAAAAGAAAACAGCTCATCTTTTTATTTGTTCACATCTTCTTTTGGGTATATGAATTTTTCTTCAAACAGATCTGGCCTATGTCTTTGTCTTTGTGAGTATTTTAGTATTCTTTTATTACAAATGAACTTATTTATCATGAACACTTTTCATTAATACACTATTTATGTTTTTTAATTGTGTGTTCTGCTATACTACTGAATTATATTATATTTTGGAATAGTTATAAATATTTTTGAGGGCATGTTGCTCCTCATCTTCTGCCTAGAATAATATTCACTGTAATACAAATATAGTTCATTTCACTTATTTGCTTAAGCATAAAGTTTTTTAATGTGTTATTTATAATTTTTTTTTCATGAATCCCAGTAACAATGGCTTCAAACATTTATTTTTACAATTTGAAATTGTATTCTTCAATGTATAAATGAATTTTATGTAAATTAATAAATCATACTTTCATTTCCATACTGCTTAAAGATGCTGTACAGATTTAGATACAGGATTCACAAGTAGTACAGTTTTGTTTAGGAGCTGTGGTTGCATAGTGTCTACGGCACTTCACTGCTAACCAGAAGGCTGGCAGTTCAAACCAACAAGCCACTCCTTGGAAGAAAGTTTGGGCAATCTACTTCTGTAGTAATACTGCCTCAGAAACCAAAGGAGGGGTCACTATGAGTCAGGGCTGACCTGAGGGCACATAACAACACAAACAACACCAACAACTTATAATTACTATTTTCATTGTGTTTACATTCATATTATAGTCCACTGAAAATTCTTTTTTAACTACATTTTTTTACTTAATTTTATTTTAAACTTTTTATTGTAATTTGGGTGAAAGTTTTCAGAAACAAATAAGCTTTCCAATGAAGAATTCATACACATTTTATCACATGCAATTGATTGCAATCTCCACAATGTAGCATCACTCATGCCACTTCCTTCCTTTTTCTCCCATTTCCATTCTTTGTTCTTTCCTATCCCTCCAAACCTTTTGAAATTTGTCCCAGGGAAAATGTTGCCTTTTTAATTTTGAATCATGATTTTTCTAAGGAGTTTTATTTTTATCTTATAGACTACTCACTAAAATATTTAATTTTGTATTATCTGTCAATAGAAATAGTTTCCATGAGGTCTAATAGCATCTACAAATTTCCACCACCAAAGGACTTTTATCAATGCTACGTGTTTTGTAATATGTTAATTCTCAGCAGTCTTTTCTTTCTTGAAACTGTTGCTTGCATTCTTTTGACTTAAACAAGATCAAAACACTTTCTTATTTCTTATCCTACCATTCTGAATACTATTATTTATTAACTTCTGCACCTTTCTTTTCTTTAATAGCTTTAATACTTAGAATTCTCTCATAATTATTTTCCTGCATTTTGGGATCTTGTTATGCTTCTGATGCTCCTGGTTGAGTTCATTAACTTCACTACTTCTGTAATATCTTTTAGAATCCAATGATCTCCTATTTCTCTATGCAACATCCCACATTTATTGAGTGCTTATTATGTTCCAGGAAAGAACACACTTGGCATTTCTCAAGCTGAAAGAACTGAGGAAAAAATTCAAGGCTTGAGTTGCAATATTTAAAGATTTGATGGGCAAAATATTGAATGATGTAAGAAGCATCAAAAGAAAATGGAAGGAATACACAGAGTCACTGTACTGAAAATAATTGGTTGATGTTCATCCATTTCAGGAGGTGGCATAATCAAGAACCACTGGTATTGAAGGAAGAAGTCAAAGCCACACTGAAGGAAGTGGCAAAAAACAAGGCACCAGGAATTGATGGAATCCCCACTGAGATGTTTCAATCAGCAGATGTTGCACTGGAGACACTGACTAGTCTAAGCCAAGAAATATGGAAGACAGCTATCTGGCCAACTGACTGAAAGAGATCCATATTTGTACCTGTTCCAAAGAAAGGTGATCCCACAGAATGTGGAAATTATCAAATAAAATCATTAATATCACACACAAGTAAAACCTTACAGGTAGCATAGTGGCTAAAGCACTTGACTGCTAACCAGAAGGCTGGCAGTTCAAACCCACCAGCCACTCCTCGGAAGGAAGGTTGGGCAATCCTACTTCCATAGTGATACTGCCTCGGAAACCCAAGGAGGGGTCGCTATGAGTTGGGGCCGACTCGACGGCACATAACAACAACAACAACAACAACAACAACAATATCACACACAAGTAAAACCTTACTGAAGAAATTTCAAAAACAGTTGTAGCAGTATGTTGACAGAGAACTTCCAGAAATGCAAACTAGATTCAGAAGAAAATGTGGAATAAGGGATATCATTGCTGATGTCGGATGGATCTTGGCTAAAAGCAAAGAATACCAGAAAGATGTTTACTTGTGTTTTATTAACTCTGCAAAAGCATTCTATTATGTGGATCATAACAAATTATGCATAACACTGAGAAGAATGGGAATTATCAGAATATTTAATTGTTCTGATGAGGAACGTGTACATAGAGCATGAGGCTGTCTTTCGAACAGAACAAGGGGATAGTGCATGGTTTAAAATCAGAAAGGGAATGTGTCAGGGTTGCACTCTTTCACAATACTTATTCAATCTGCACACTGAACAAATAATCTGAGAAGCCAGACTATATGAAGAAGAAAGAAACATCAGGATTGGAGGAAGATTCATTAAAAACCTGTGAGATGCACATGACACAACTTTGCTTGCTGAAAGTGAAGATGACTTGAAGCACTTACTGATGAAGATTAAAGACTACAATTTGCAGTATAGATTACATCTCAATGTACAGAAAATGAAAATTCTCACAATTGGACCAATAAGCAACATCATGATAAATGGAGAAAAGATTGAAGTTGACAAAGATTTCATATTACTTGATTCCACAATCAACACCAATGGAAGTAACAGTCAAGAAATCAGAATGCATATTGCACTTGGAAAATCTGCTGCAAAAGACCTCTTTAAAGTGCTGAAGAGCAAAGATGTCTCCTTGGAGACTAAGGTGCGCCTAATCCAAGCCATGGTCTTTTCAATTGCTTCATAGGCATGTGAAAGCTGGACAATGAATAAGGAAGACCAAAGAATAGTTGAGGATTTTGATTTGTGGTGTTGGCAAAGAATACTGAAGGCCATGGGATGCCAGAAGAACTAACAAATCTGTCCTGGAGGAAGTGCAGCTGGAATACTCCTTGGAAGTGAGAATGCCCATACTTTATCTCACCTACATTTGTAACGTTGTCAGAAAGGACCATTCCCTGTAGAGGGATATCATGCTTGGTAAAGTGGAGAGTCAAAGAGAAAGGGGGAGGCCCTGAATGTGATAGGTTGACACAGTGGCTGTAACTATGGGCTCAAGTATAGCAAAGATTGTAAGGCTGATGCAGGACCGGGCACTGTTTTGTTCAGTTGTACATAAGGTTGCTACTCGTCAGAGCCAACTTGGCTGCATCTAACAACAACAACAACAACATTATGTGCCAGGCACTATGATATGTGGCTTAACCTATATTTTCTCATTCTAATCTTACAAAATACATATAAATTTGTTGTGCTTTATCCTCATTGTAGATAAAGAAACTATATTCCTTTCTTTAAACAATTTGTTAGAGTTGGGATTGCAATTTAAACAGGGATCACTGCTGGTGGCAGTGATTAAGTGCTTGGCTGTTAACCTGAATGTAGGCAGTTCCAACTCATAGCTGCTACATGGAAGAAAGTGGTGGCAGTCTATATCCATAAAGGTTTATAGCATTGGAAACCTGATGGGGCAGCTCTAGTCTTCCTCACAGGATTGATATGTATTGGAATTGACTCAGTGACACTAGGTTGTTATCGGGCACTAGAATCTAAACTCATAACCACTTGACTATACTGTCTCTTAGAGTTTTCAGAGTTTTTATAAGCAGAAATTATTTAAGCATATCAAACTCCACATAGATAAAATAGCACACCTGAATAGAATTCTTGTTTCACAACTCCTATATTTCTTCACACACATCCCTCAATGTGGTTACTGAAATTAGTGTTACCCCTAAACAAAGCTGAACATTATAACTCTCTTGCTGTTTCAGTCTCAGTTTTACAGTTTGGATAAATGACACTTCCCTAAGTATTTCTCTGCCACTTTAGCTCTAGTGCTGTTACATAAGGTTAGAGGCTATTTAAAATTTGTTAGAAATGCACATTGTCTTCTTTATTGTTCTTCCCACCTCTATTTTCTCCTATCTTCAGCTCATTTGCGGAAAAATGCACAAGTATTGTCATGTCCTTCTTTGTACTATTATAGAAAAAATACTTGACAATGGAATTGCATAAGTTAAATTCTAAGTTCTTTTAAATAGCACACAAAATTATTTAAAACATGGCCAAAAACTAATATTCTAACTACTCCTTCATTGATTCTTTTTGTGACATAATTGAATTTAGCTTTTTCCTTGAATGTGGCAAGATGTATATTGCTTTGCTCTTGCCTAAATTGTTATTTTATCTAGAATGTCTTTTCATTTCTTCGGTCTGGAACTCTAAGTAATAATTTTTAAAAAATTTAGAAATATAGGTCAATCTTAGAAACTACCCATATGCATTACTTGATAAAATTATATACTATAAAATTTACAATGTACATATAATGTTGTTCAAATCAAAAGTAGTAACACAGAGATGGATAAACATTTTTAGAGTTTTATTCCATAAAAGAGAATATTACTCTAAATTCATAAAATTTTAGAACCACTGAAAAACACAAAGGAACAGAAAATTGTTTGGTCACTCCACCAGAAATAAATGAAAACAATATTATGATTTTTATTTGTATAAATATTATAATATTTTCTTTTAAACAATACTATACTTTGTGTTTTCTCATTTTCCCTCTCTATGCTTACTAAAGCTTTATCAATTTTACTAATTTTTTTTTCCCCCAAAAAAAACCTCAAGTTTTGGTTTGGTTAACATTTTCTATACTATCTGTTTTCAATTTCATTGATTTATGCTCGATTATGATGATGATGCTTGGTTTAAGCATAAATTGGTTACATTACTTTAGTTTCCCAAGACAGAATCATAGATTATAGATTTTAGGCATTTACTGCTAAAAAATGTCCTTTTTGCATTGCTTTTACTAACACACACACACACACACACACATTTTTATAAGTTTCATTTTGTTCAATAAATGTTTTAATTTCTCTTGAGATTTTTCTTTGACCCATGGATTATTTACAAGTGTGTCATTTGATTTACAAATATTTAACTTTTTCCACATATTTTGTTATTAACTTTTAGTTTAATTTCATAGTGGTTGGATTACATATGTTATATAATTTTTATCCTTTTTATTTTTCCAAGTATGTTTTATGGCTCTGAGTGTCATCTCTTTTGGTGCATATTCCACCTGAGCTTGAGAAGATAACATCCTGATATTGTTTGATGGACTATTCTATGTCAATTTAGTCAAGTGGATTGATAAATACATTTTAGAGTATCTGTATCCTTAATCATTTTCTGCAACCAAATCTGTTATACACACAATTTTTTTATTTTTATTTTTTGTTATTCTAGTGAAAGTTTGTTGTTGTTGTTGTTGTTGTTTGCCGTCGAGTCAGCCCCAACTCATAGCGACCCCTCCTTGGGTTTCCGAGGCAGTATCACTACGGAAGTAAGATTGCCCAACCTTCCTTCCGAGGAGTGGCTGGTGGGTTTGAACCGCCAGCCTTCTGGTGAGCAGTCAAGTGCCTTAGGCACTATGCTACCAGAGCTCCCAGTGAAAGTTTATAGAACAATTTTTTTTTTTTTTCATTTAACAATTGCAAAAAAAAAACAAAGAGGCCACAGGTTCTGACCTCCTCTAACCTCACAAGAGGAAGGCAGAATCACCATCAATAGCCCAAGGCCTATTACTGCAAGGCCAGACATGCTGCCTTCCTCCAGTCCTTTCACCAACTCTTCCTCCCAAAGTACCTACCACCTCTCTCCTGGGTGTGATAATTCACTGAAGTGGCCACACAGAACTCACAGATTACGGGGTATATTAGGGAAGCACTAGGCTGCATTTCAAGTTCAGGAAAAAATGCTCAGTCTCTTTTCCAGCCCACTGTCTCCTAACAGTCTCTCACCGTCTCTCTTTCAACAGTGAGTGTCCCTCAGTGTCTCACTCAGCAATGTGTGTCTCTTGCATCTCTTTCTCAGCAGCACATGTCTGTTTCAGGAGAGTGTGTCTCTTTCAGCAACACATCTTCTTCAACCAGCAGTCAGAAAGAGACTTCTGACTTTAAGAGGCCTACTTTTGAGCCTGGCAGAGTGGCCAAACTAACCAATCATAACATCAGAATTGTAAGCACACAAGAGAGAGCAGGAACCTCACAGAACATTGACTTGTGTCGCACCCAACAGAAATACCCCAGGTGGATAACTTTTGCAATCAGGAGCTCCTCAGTTGCTCACAGCAAATTCCACCACAGAGTTTACAAAGACTTATGGCTAGAAAAGCCACACTAAGTAATTTACTACACCACAATAATTCATACACATTTTGTTTCATGACATTCATTGCAATCATTTCCACAGTGCAGCATTCTTCCCATTTCCTCCTCAAGTTTGCCATTTCCCTTCATTCTTCTTTGTTATCTCTTCCTGCCTTCTTAGCTTTACAGGGCAAATACTGCCCTTTTTATCTTGCATGATTGATTATTCTAATGAGTGAATATCTACCTAGTATTATTGTGCACCTAATAGGCCTGTTTGTCATTTCCCCAGGGTGAGTTTGATTCCTGGTTTGAAGGGTGTCTAAAGGTCAAAGTCTTCAGGGTTCCACCAGTCTTTGTGAGACAAGTAAGCCTGGTTGTTTTATGATTTTGAGTTTTGTTCCACATTTTGTGATGCATTTCAGAGCAGTTACCAGTGTTATCTGAGTAACATCTAGTTCTTCCAGTCCCAGGTTTTTGGAGGCTGATTAGCATGGTTCACTAGTCCCTTGAACTACTTTTTTTCCTTGTCTTTGATTTCTTCAATTTTCTTTGCTCTGGATAGGGAGAGATCAATAGTTGAATTTTTTGTACATCAGATTTTTACCCAAGTAGAAATTAGGCATTAGGCATTCTTTCCAGCACTCTTTTATCATTTGATGTACTACAGTGACTCATGTGTTATTGTGATGCTGGAAGCTATGTCACTGGTATGACAAATACCAGTGGGGTCAAACACTGATGGAATGCCAATTGAGACATTTCAATAAATAGATGTAATGCTGGAAGAACTCACTTCTTTATTCTAAGAAATTTGGAAGACAGCTATTTGGCCAACCAATTTGAAGAGATCCATATATGAATGGCCCTGTGATAGTTGGGGTCATGTGTCAACTTGGCTGGACCACAATTCTGAGTAGTTTAAGCAGTTGTGATGTGTTTATTCCCATGATGAGATTGGATGTATATGTTCTGAGCAGCCGATCTGTTGAAAGGGAGTTTCCCTAGGAGTGTGCCCTGCTTCCAATTAATATATGGAAAACCTGGGAAAAAGACAAACTTTTCTATGGATTTGGATCCTGTTGTGCTGCCTACAGCTGTCCATGAACAAACAATCCACCATTCATCCTGGTGATCTTGGACTTGTAATCTGTCAAAGTCAACAGCCAATATACTGCCTCCCAACCTTGAGCTACTCAACCTCTGCAGCTGTGTGAGTCAGGAAAAGTCTCCAGCTTGGTGTTTGGTACCGGAACTTGGAAGTTGCCAGCTCTATAAACGTGTAAGCCCTGTTCCTAAGATAAATCTCTCTCTTTCTCTCTCTAAAACACACACACACACACACACACACACACATATGCTTTACTGGTTTTGCATCTCTAGAGAACCCAGCCTACTAACATTTGGTACTAGAAGCTGGGTGGTTCTAGAGAGGCAAAATCATAATGATGAATTTCCTAAATTGGTTCTGAATTCTTAAACTAATTCTGTTTTGGTTCTCTAATTTGATTAATTGTAAAGACACTGGTGACTCTGCCTCCATTAGTAAAGGGGACCCTGCTAATCCATGGCACAAGGTGGCAACATTACTATGCAATATAACACCACCAATGGATCAAGTAGTTTTGAGAAGTGAGGCTCTGGGTGATTGCATGTTTGATACTTTTCTGCAATTTTGTCAGTATAAGTATAAGGAAGCTGGCTGGCTGGTCCAACTTATGCTAGACAAAGTGGGGAAAGAGCAAGATGAGTTCAAGGCTGCTGAATTACTCAGGTGCCACATAAAAGACCTCAATGTATCCAGTTTTGTCCTGAAAGGAAGCCTATTTCTTCTAGTAACAGAGCTGATGTTGCCAAAAACAAACCCAGAGTCTTATTGTAAGGTGGCTGAATTACAGCACCAGTTGAATTGCCAATCCAGGATGGTGTCTGAAGTTAAAGTGAAGGCATTAATTGGGAACAAATGGAATCCTGAAACCTGGGATGGGGACATATGGAAGATAGTCAGGAAGATTAAGATATGGAGCCTGTAAATTCTGTTGAATCCCTCCTATCTGAAAGGATTACTATAAAACCATTATCCCTCCTACCTCCATTTGATGGGATTAACCCAACTGTTCCTGCTGAGTCATTGCCTGAGGTAAATGCCATGGAAGACATTGCTGAATGTTCTCAGGAACTTCCCAGCCACCTATTATTGCTGCTTGACCTATAACTAAACTTAAGTCCAAGCAAGCTCCAAGAGGTGAGATACAAAGTGTGACTGAGGAAGTGGTATACTACACTTGAAAAGACCTACTTGATTTTGCTAACATCTGAAGACAGAAACCTAGAGAATATGTGTAGGAATGGCTACTGAGAGTGTGGAATAATGCTGCAAAGAACGTAGCATTGAATTGGATCAAGTTTATTGATTTAGGCCCACTAAATAATCATTCTTTGTTCAATGTTTCAGCTTGAGAGGTTAGGAAAGGATCTAATTGTTTATTTGGTTGGTTTACTGAAGCGTGGATTAAGCGGTGGCCTACCTTACATCAAGTTGAAATACTAGACCTGCCTCTCTATAATGTAGAAGAAGGTATCCATAGGACTAGGGAAATTGGCATGTTAGAATGGATTTATCAGATTAGACCCCTAGACCCAGAAATTGAGAGCCCAGAGGATATGCCTTTTAGTACTACAGTAAGGAACAAATTTGTGAATGGAGACCCAGCATCGTTGAAAACTGCTGTGATTGCTGTTTTGTGTAAGCCAGATTTGACAGTGGGAAATGCACTGATTGAATTAAGACACTTAACTACAATGGGGCTGATTGAACCCATGGTAGTACGGAACAAGTGGGAGCAGTTAATTGACAAAGACAAGGTTGGCGTGGTTACCATAATGGATAGTAGAGTCAAAACAGTAATCAGAAAACTCTGACTAGTGTGGAATTATGATATTGGCTACTTAGGCATGTTGTTCTTAGGAGTGAAATACATGGGAAACCTACTAAACATTTACTTGATCAGAATTCTAGGTCACATGAACAGCAGTCTAGATTGAATCTCCAGAATACAGAGTCATGGCTCCTCAATTGATTCCCAGACTTGAGTCAGTTTACAGACTCACAATCCTTAGAATGAAAGGCAGTCCAGGTCCCCACTACTTTGCCAAAACTTTATACTGTCAATCTTTCTCTAAGCCTTCTCCAAGGGATCTGAGGCCTTTTACAAGAGTGACTGTTCCAGTGAAAGTAAACATGGGTATTCTGGTGGATAGATGGGTAGACAAGCTGAAGTAGTAGGTATGTCTATGAAGCAGGGAGTGTACCAAGACCACATATAGGGTTGGCATACAATGGTCCTATAAGTTTATTTGTATGATCTGAATCCCCAGATGTATAGTAGAGCTGACAAGGGGCAAGGTTGTTGTCACTTCTTCTTCACAGCCAGCTACCCAGAGGGACCGAGTAGTTGATCCTGCGGGCTTGGGACCATAGTCGCAGGGGACATCAAGCTCAATTGGCATAACATACAACACAAAACATTGCTCCACCTCCTACTTTGGTGAGTAGCAACTGGGATCTCAAAAGCTTGCAAGCAGCCATCTAAATGCAACAATGGGTCTCTTCTCATCCAGAGCAAAGAACAATGAAGAAAACCGAAAAGTCATGGAAACAATTAGTCCTAGTGACTGGTACACCATCTGATCTGCAGCCTATATGATTATGAGACCAGAAGAACTAGATGGTGTCTGACTACCACTGTCAACCCTTTGGAAGGGAATCTATACAGGAGATCCTGGATAGAGAGGGAGAACAATGTGAAATAAAACTAAAAATCATTTGAGAAAAAAAAAAGGGGGGGGACCAGGTTTGCTGGTCCACTAGAGCCTAGTGGAATCACTGAGACTATCGCCCCTAGCTGTCCTTCAGATCTGGAATTGAACCCACACCGGTGGCTTCCAGCCAAACAAAAGACAGGCATATGAGTTGAACATTTACCTTAGGTAGATACACTCCTTGGAGAGAACAATCATGGGAGAAAGAAGAGCTGCTTGTGCACAGGGAGATAGCTCAGGGAGCAGGAGTGCATGGAGGGATGGAATCAGGGAAGAGGTAACTGTTGGGAGGAAGTG
>NW_006922393.1:770251-771586 GCF_000298275.1 Orycteropus afer afer | reverse complement strand
CCAAAAGCAATACTGCATCCCTGGAGAGAGTGGTGAGGCTACCACATCAAGGACTTGAAGGATGCAGGGCTGGTGATTTCCGCCATATCCCCATTTAATTTGCCTATTTGTCCTGTGCAAAAAACAGATGGATCTTGGAGAATGGCAGTAGATTATCATAAACTTAATCAGGTGGTGATGCCAATCACAGCTGCTGTTTCTGATGTGGTTTTATTGCTTGTGCAAATTAGTACATCTCCTGGTAATTGGTATGTACCTATTGATCTGGCCAATGCCTTTTTCTCAATATCAATTTCAAAGGACCATCAGAAGCAGTTTGCCTTCAGCTGGCAAGGCCTACAATATACTATCATAGTGCTTCCTCAAAGGTATATCAACTCCCCAGCACTATATCATAATTTAGACCATAGGAATTTTGATCACCTTTCCCTTCCACAGGACATAACCCTGGTCCATTATATTGATGACATTATGCTGACTGGAACTAGTGAGGAAGAATTATCGACTCTAGACTTATTGGTGAGGCATCTGCATGCTGGAGGGTGGGAAATTACCCCAACAAGTATTCAGGCACCTTTCACCTCAGTGAAATACCTAAGGTCCAGTGCTGTGGGGTATGTGAAGATATTCCTACTAAAGTGAAGGGAAAGTTAATGTATCTGGCTTCCCCAAAAACTAAAAAGGAGGCAGATCTTTGGATTTTGGAGGCAACATATTCCTCATTTGGGTGTGTTGCTGCAGCCTATTTATCAAGTGCATTGGAAAGCTGCTAGTTTTGAGTGAGGCCAGAAAAACAGAAGACTCTGAAACAGGTTCCAGATGCTCTGCCACTTGAGCCATATGATCCAGCTGATCCAATGGTGCCTGATGTGTCTGTAGCAGATAGAGACACCATTTGGAGTCTTTGACAGGTCCCTGTTGGTGAACTGCAATGCTGACCCTTGGGATATTGGAGCAAAGTCCTTCCATCCTCTGTAGATAACTACTCTCCTTTTGACAAACAGCTTTTGACTTGTTACTGGGCTTTAGTAGAGACTGAATACCTAATCATGGGCCACCAAGTGACCATGAGACCTGAACTTCCCATCATGAACTGGGTGTTGTCTGACTTTTATGAGAGTCATAAAGCTGGATGTGCACAGCAGCACTCCATCATTTTTCTCCCTCTCTATCCAGGGTCTTCTACATAGAACCTCTTCCAAGTGGATGACAGTGGTAGGCAGGCATCAACTAGTTCTTCTGGTCTCATAGTTGTATAGGCTGCAGATCAGATGGTGTACCAGCCGCTAGGACTAATTGTTTCCATGAATTTTGGTTTTCTTCATTCTTCTTTGC
>NW_006922393.1:763457-764901 GCF_000298275.1 Orycteropus afer afer | reverse complement strand
TGTGATGGAGTTCCTGTAGGCCCAGAAGGTAGGTGGGAGTGGGTGATGGCTTGGTGAATGCCAAGTTCACCAAGTGGTTGTGGGGTCTAAGAGTAACAAGAACAATGTCATACTTTGTCAGTCTTGCAGGTCCCAAGTGTCCTTGGGGTTGTTGGAAAGCAGAATGTGTTCTTAAGCCCCAGGAATCTGTGAGAGTGCTGTCTCTTTATATATCCAAAGTAGTCAAGCCACTTTTTAAACCTTCAAAATGGCGGTGGTCTCCGGACTGGCAAAAGTCCACAGCTCAGCCCATCTTTCTCTTCACTTTCTCCATTTTTTCCCCAGTACTGTGCACAGTCCTCCATGCATTCCCTGGCTAGCAGGGTGAGTTTTAGGTCAATTCTTAGGTCCTACCAGCACTCGGGAATCTCAAAGCTATCTGTGGCTCAGGATTGCTCAGGATCGCTGCCAGATCGCAGCTCTGCCTGTCTCCTTTTTTGGTATTTTCACACAAATTCTTCTGCTATTGGGGTTTAGTCCACTTCTATATCTTTCCCTTCAAGGCTCAGGGGTCCAGGATTATCTTCTGTGTCTGCGTTAATTGGTTTCCTTTTTCTTTGTTGAAGAGGGTCTGTGCAGTCTTTCTGCCTAATCCGTCATCTTGCCGGATCTCTAAGGACAGCATTTTTTCTTACTGGAATAGGTATTTATTCTGGATATGGATTCACCTTTCTGCATGCAATACTTCTGCCAAAACTACCGTCTATGGACTTAGAGAATGTTTTATCCATCATCATGGTATCTCACACAACAGTACTTTGGATCAAGGGACTCACTTCACCACAAGTGAGTGTGGCAATGGGCCTATGCTCATGGAATTCATTTGTCTTACCAGGTTCACCATCATCCTGAAGCACTTGGCTTGACAGAAGAATGAAATGAGTTAGGTGGCCAGCTAGGTGGCAATACTTTGAAGGTTTGGGGCCATGTTCTTCAGTATGCTGTTTATACTTAAAATCAGCATCCAATATATATGGTGCTCTTTCTTCAACTGTCAGGATTCTTGTGTCCAGAACCAAGGGTAGAAATGGGAGTGGTACCACTCACTATTACCCCTAATGACACACTCAAAAAATTTTTGCTTTCTCTCCCTGCTACCCTATTCTCTGCAGGTCTGGAGATGTTAATCCCAAAGGGAGGAACACTCCCACTTGGAGACACAATACTGATTGCATTGAACTGGAAGTTAAGAATGCCACCTGGCCATTTTGGCTTCCTCATGCCTCTGGAGCAACAGACAAAGAAGGGCATTACTGTACTGTCTGGTGTGATAGATCCTGATTACCAAAGGGAAATTGGATTGACATTACATAATGGAGGTAAGGAAGAATATGTCTGGAATACAGGAGATTCTTTAGGATGTCTCTTAGTACTACCATGCCCTGTGATTAAAGTCAATGGAAAA
>NW_006922393.1:740275-763027 GCF_000298275.1 Orycteropus afer afer | reverse complement strand
AGTAATAGGGCACATTCCCAATATTACCAAACCACACAGAAGGCCATTAATTCAACTCCATTAAAAATTCCAAGACTGGCAGAGAATAGCAGGCTACTGAACAATGACTCGGCTACATCTAGGGTTCAAGCATGCCACGAGCTAGAGACTGTTCCCAAGGCTTTGCCTTATATACAGGAAGCAGACCACATTTCTAAAGCAACTACTTAGCTGCTTACAGTAGATTCCACCATGGGGTTGATTACCATTCTCATCATGAGACATAAAACATCCAGCTGCCCAGCCACTCAACTAGGCCCAGCCACATTGATGCACATCATTAACTACCACAACTACTAATGGCTCAGATCTTTCAAGAATGAAGGTTTGGGTCATCTTTTCCCTTGGAAAAGAACCAAGAGCAGCTGAGGTGCTTGATAATGCAAGGGAAATATGGAATTGATGGTGGAAGAAGGTAGTTCTGAATATTAACTATGACCACTTGACTAGTTGCAGAAATGAGGACCGTGACTGGCATATTTCTTCATTGTATATGTGCATCAAATATTTTTTTTTCCTTCTGTTATGAAGTATGAAATGTAAAGTGTTTCAGTTGTAGGTGTATTAGTGTATTGTGTTAAGTGTAAACATGACTTTATAATTATCCTTATTTAGAGATTATATCTTGTTAAGGAGATGTGTACAACAACCAAGTTTACAAAGGGTGGATTGTGATACTTGGGGTTGTGTGTCATCTTGGCTGGACCATGACTCTGAGTAATTTAAGCAATTGTGATGTGGTTATTCTAATGATGAAATTAGATGTAATGTATTGAGCAGCCAATCTGTTGAAAGGGAGTTTCCATAGGGGTATGACCTGTTTCCAATTTATATATGGACATCCTGGGAAAAAGGCAGACTCTTATGTGGATCTGGATGCTGCCTACAACTGTCCATGAGCAAACAATCCACCATTTGGCCAGGTGATCTTGTATTTGTCATTCATCAAAGTCAACAGCCAGTATACTACCTGCCACCTTTGACCTCGTCAGCCTCTGCAGCAGCATGAGTCAGGAAAAGCTTCCAACTTGACGTTTGATCCAGGAACTTGGGAGTGGCCAGTTTACAGAAGTGTGTGAGCTGTTTTCCTGCATAAATTTCTTTCTCTCTCTCTCTCTCTCTAAGCTTTAGCTTTTGTTTCTCTAGAAAATCCAGCCTAACACAGTCCCCATTCCAAAGAAAAATGATGAAGGTGTTGAGGATTTCATTTCACTTTCATCAACAGTCAACACCCATGGAAGCAGCAGTCAAGAAATCAAACAGCATATTTCATTAGTTATATAAAGCTGTTAAACATAGAGCTAATATTTAGGGAAAGTGAAAGTTGAATAGGTAAAACAAATGAAATATTTTAAGATATGAAAGTACTCTGCATGATAATGTAGTGGTGCACATTTGTCACTATTGATTTATCAAAACTAGAAGAGTTTTAAACAACAAAAAAAATGAGCCTTAATATGTCCAAATGTATAAGCAGAAACTAAAAACCAAGCCTGTTGCTGTCGAGTAAATTCAGACTCATAGTGACCCTATAGGACAGAGTAGGCTATGATCTTCATGCAAGCAGACTGCCACATCTGTCTCCTGCTGTATAGCTAAAGGATTCAAACCATCAACTTTAGGTTAACAGCTAAGAGCATGCATAAAATAGATGACAGATGATAGATACGTAAAGATATAAAATGAATCCTAATGCCTTCAAAATTTATATATGTATATTTGGCTTAATAAGAGAACTCTGGTAGCATAGTGCCTAAGGCACTTGGCAGATAACCAGAAGGCTTGCAGTTCAAACTTACCAGCAACTCCTCAGAAGGAAGGTTGTGCAATCTACTTCCATAGTAATACTGCCTCAGAAACCCAAGGAGGGGTCTCTATGTGTCTGGTCTGACTCGATAGCACATAACAACAACAATAACTTCACATAATGAGACGCAGCCCCTTATCTCTGGTATTCCTGCTTGAAAACTTATTTCTTCAGTCTAATCCTGAGACAAACAGCAGACAAATCTCAAAGGACATGCTACTCCAGTACTATCCTACTCAAGTCTTTCCAGTGCTCGTCAAAGCTGTCAAGGTCATCAAAAACAATTCCCGTTTTAGAAACAGTCACAGGCAACAGGAGCCTATGGAAACTCGATGACTAAATGTAAAGATGTGTCCTAGATTGGATTCCAGAATATTTTAAAGACATTAGGTGACAGCTAAGGAAATCTGAATGAAATATGGAATTAAATTAATAATGAGGTCTCTGGGTGGTGCAAACCATTTGCTTTCTGTTACTAACCTATATGTTGGCAGTTGAAATTCACCCAGCAAAACTGAGGAAGAATGATCTGGTGATCTGCTTCTATAAAAATTATAGCAAGGAAATCTTGTAGAGCAGTTCTAGTCAGTAGCATAAGAATTTGTCATAAATCAGTATCGACTCAATGACAACAGGCTTTTTTAATTAATAATAATGCATCAATATTGGTTTATTAAATTTTGTAATGAAATGTTCCATTTGAATGTAAGATATTAATAATAAGCATGTGTCTATGAGAAATATAAGAGATCACCATACCTTTTTCACCTTTTTTTCTGTATGTCTAAAATATACCAAAATAAATAATTCCTTGAAAATAAGCAAGGATGTATATTTGTGGTCTGTAACAACTTTGCACTCAACAATATATCATAACATTTCCCTTGGCAATAAATATTCTTATTCCATATTGTTTCTTTATTATACATGTCCGCATGTTAATATCATACATGATGACTTTTCAGAAGTCACATACCTACATCTCTTCCCTATAATTTTAAGTGAAAGAGAAAATATTTGAGAAACCCTGGTTTACAAAAGAATTTAATAGCTAAATAATGTGTATGTTACTTATGTATTATTCATTACTTTAACCATTTGTGTTTTCTTTTTAAAATGTTTATTATTTTACATTATAAATTATACTCCTGTGAACATGGCAGAATATTTCTTTGGATACCTTTCTAAATGTTTGTGTATGTTGTATAGACATAACTAAATTTATTTGATCAATAAAATATGTTAAAAGCCTATGGAGTTCAATAGCTATTTCACTGGCATTACTGGTTAAAAAAAAGAAAGTATTTTTGTTTTTTCTTTAGTATAGAATGATGAATTACAAAACATCACCTAATAGTTTGCAAAAATGTAAACTAATATGTATGATACATAAAAACATTTATGCTTTATAATTTTAACTTTATGCTTTTCCTCAAATTTAAGGGCATTTTTCAATGACTAATAGAAAATATAAAAATGAAATTACATACTGAAACTACTCCAAGAGCTAATCCAGTTTTTTTAGCAATAGTCTTCTTAGAAAAGTAATACCAACTAGCTACCACTCATCTGTCAGTTTGTCTTACTGTGGTGGTTTGCATACTGTTATAAACCTGGAGGCTATGCCATTGGCATTTCAAAGATCTTCATGATCACCCATGTTGCACAAGTTTCAGTGGAGCTTCCAGACTAAGATAGACTGGGAAGAAAGATTGGGCGATCCACTTCTGAAAAACATGGCCAATGAAAACTTAATGAATAGCAGTGAAACACCACTTTATATATTACTGGAAAATTTTATGAATAGCTCTGAAACATTTTCTTATATAGTGCCAGAAGATGAGCCCCTCAGGTTGGAAAGCATTCAAAATACAACTAGGGAAGAGCTGCCTCCTCAAATTAGAGTCTACCTTAATGGTGTGGATGAAATAAAGCTTTTGGAACCTTCATTTACTGAAAGAAAATGGCTGAAAATGGAAAGAAACAGCTGCAAACATTCATTAATTGAAACATTGAATGTGCAAAGTATGAATCTAGGAAAATTTCAAGTTGTCAAGAATGAAATGGAATACATAAGGATTGATATCCTAGGCAATAGTGAGCTTAAATGGATTGATATTGACAACTCTGAATCAGACAATAATATTATCTACTATGCCAAGAATGACAAATTGAAGAGGAATGACATCACATTCATCATCACAAATAGCATGTCAAGATCAATTCTGAAGTACATCATTTCAGTGATAGAGTGATAACCATTCAAATTTATGCACCAAACACTAAAGCCAAATATGAAGAAATTTAAAGTTTTTAATCAACTTCTGCTGTATGAAATTGACCAAATATGTAATCAAGTTGTATTGCTTATTATTGGTGAATGGAAGGAGAAAGCTGGAGAAAAAGAATCATCGATAGTTGGAAAATATGACCTTGGTGATATAAATGACACCAGAGATCATATGAAAGAATTTTGCAAGACCACTGATTTATTCATTGCAAATATCTTTTTTCAATAAGATAAATGGTGACTATATAAGTCAACCTTGCCAGATGCCATCACAGAAATCATTGACGACATCTGTGTAAAGAAGCAATAGAGAAGCTCAACATTGTCAACCAAAGTGAGAGGCCAGGAGCTGACTGTGGAATAGATCATCAATTGCTTATATGCAAGTTCAAGTTGAAGCTGAAGAAAATAAAAAAGAAAAGAAGAAGTCCACAGGAGCCAAAATTCGAGTTTGGTTATATCACATATGAATTTAAAAACCATCTGAAAAGGAGATTTTGAGCATTGAACATCAATAAATTAAAGCCAGATGAGTTGGGGTATGCCATAAAGAACATCATACATGAAGAAAGCAAAAGGTCATTTAAAAAAGAGGAAAGGAAGAAGAGAACAAAATGGACATCAGAAAAAAAAAAAAAAAAAAAAAAACTCTGAAATGTGCCCTTGAACAGAGAATAGATAAAGCCAATTGAAGAAATAACAAGATGAAAGATATGAACAGAAGATTTAAAAGAGCAGCTCAAGAAGACAAAGTCAATTATAATAATGAAATATGCAAAGACCTGGAGTTAGAAAACCAAAAGGGAAGGCAGTGCTTGACATTTCTCAAGCTGAAAGAGTTGAAGAAAATAATGAAGTCTTGAGTTGCTCTATTGAAGATTTCTGTGGGAAAAATATTGAACAATATAAGAAACATCAAAAAAGATGGAAGGAATACACAGAATAACTGTAGAAAAAAAGAATTGATCAATGTTCAACTATTTCAGGAGGTGGCATATGATCAAGAACCAATAGTATTCAAGGAAGAAGTCCAAGCTTCAGTGAAGTAACTGGTGAAAAACAAGGCTCAAGGAATTGATAAAATACTCTTTGAGATGTTTCAACAAATGGATGCAGCACTGAAGGCAGTTACTCATCTATGCCAAGTAATTTGGAAAATAGCTAACAGGCCAACGGACTGAAGGAGATTGATACTTGTGTCCATTCAAAAAAAAAGTTGATCCAACGCAATGTGGAGATTGTGGAACAATATCATTAATATCGTATGGAAATCAAATTTTGCTGAAGAACATTTAAAAATGGTTGCAGAAGTAGATTGGCAGGAAATTTCCAGGAATGCAAGCTGGATTCAGAAGAGGACATGGAATAAGGGATATAATTGCTGACATCAGATGAAGCTTGCCTGAATACAAAGACTACCAGAAATATGTTTATTTGTATTTTATTGACTATGCAAAGCATTTGACCATGTAGATCATAAGAAATTATGGGTAACATTATAAAGAATGTGAATTCAGAATGCTTAATTTTGCTCACAGAGAACCTGTACAGGCTATCATTGGAAGAGAACAAGGGGATATTGCATGTTTTAAAATCAGGAAGGGTGTACATCAGAGTTATGTCCTTTTACCATACTTATTCAATCTATGTACTGAACAAATAATCCTAGAAGCCTGACTATTTGAAGAACATATCATCAGGATTGCAGGAAGACTCATTAAGAACCTGCAACATGCAGGTGACACAGCCTTGCTTGATAAAAGTGAAGATGACTTGAAATCCTTACTGATGAGATTAAAGACTACAGTCTTTAATATGGATGACACCTCAACTTAACAAAAATCATAACTGGACCTATAAACAGTATAATGATTAATAGAGAAAAGATTGGTGTTGTCAAAGATTTCATTTTACCTGGATCTACAGTTTATTCCCATGGAAACAGCAGTCAATCAGCAGTTAAGAAATCAGACATGGTGTTGCACTGGGCAAATCTGCTGCAAAAGACTTCTTTGAAGTGTTGAAAGCAAAGATGTCACTTTGAAGACTAAGGTGCGCCAAACCCAACCCATGGTATTTTTAGTCACCTCATATGCATGTGAAAGCTGGACAATGAACAAGGAAGTCAGAAGAAGAAGCAAAGACTTTGAATTATGGTGTTGGTGAAGAATACTCAAAACACCATGGACTGTAAGAACAAATAAATCTATCCTGGAGGAAGTGCAGCTGGAATGCTCCTTGGAAGTGAGAATGATCAGACTTCATCTCACTTACTTTGGTCACGTCCTTAAAAGGGACCATTTCCTGGAGAAGGATATCATGCTTGGTAAAGTGGATGATCAATGAAAAAGATGGATTGACTCAATGGCTGCAATGACAGGCTCAAGTAGAGCAAGGAATGTGAGGATGGGGCATGATCAGGCAGTGTGTTGTTTTGTTTTAAATAGGGTCACTATGAGTTAGAGCCAAGTCAACAGCACCTAACAACAACAATACCATCTACTGAGGCAAATAAATATTCTTCTATATTCTTACCATATTTTAAAGTTATGATAAAAATCAATCTTTGAAAACACATCTATTGCTCATTAAAAAGTAGTCCATGTTAAATTCATTTAGGGCACTAGCTCTGTATAATTTTCCTTAATTGCATTTAATGAATTTCTTCAATCTTCAATTATATTTTAATAAGCAGATGCAGCTATTTCACATCTTATTCATTAAATATGACAAGGTTAACTAGCAGTTATTATTGTGACATCGTTCATTAAATTAAGAGATTTCAACTATTTTTATAGAAAAACTCACTTGTCATCTTAAGAGTTGACTTTGGGTTAAGATTTGTAAAAATATTTTGGATAAGTAAGTTACTTTATTCACTTTTAAGATACTAATAGTATGAAAAACTGCTCAATGTATTATTTGTATAATGTTGAAAATGTACTCAGCTATGATTAAATATGGTATAAATATGCTATAGAATCTACATAATACTTTTATTTTTGAGATCTTGGTTTGTATTACTGAAGTCTTCTCAAGCTGAATGAACTGAATCAAAAAAGCAAGGCATAAGTTGTGCTATTGAAGGATTCTCTGGGCAAAATATCAAACAAAGCAAGAAGTATCAAAAGAAGATGGAAGGAATACACAGAGTCACTGTACTAAAAAGAACTGGTCAATGTTCAACAATTGCAGGAGGCAGTATATTATCAAGAAACAACAGTAATGAAAGAATAAGACCATGCTGCACTGAAGGTATGGGGGAAAAAAAAAAAGCTTTAGGAATTGATTCAATATCTACTGACATGATTTGACAAATTAACGCAGTCCTGGAGATGATCATTTGTTTATACTTTATGCCATGGAATTTGGAAGACAATTTACTGGCCAACTGACTGGAAGGGATCCATATCTGTGTCTACTTCATAGACAGATGATCAAACAGAATGCAAAATTATCAAACAATATCTTCCATATCACTAGAAATAAAATGTTGCTGAAGGTAATTCAAAACCGGTTGCAGCAGTATATCGACAGGAAACTACGAGAAATTCAAGCAGACTCAGAAGAGAGTGTCCAACACAGGATATTATTACTGATGTTAGACGGATCTTGGCTGAAAGAAAAAATTACCAGAAAGGTGTTTTATTGACTATGCAAAGGTATATGACTGTGTGGCTCATTATAAATAATGGATAACATTGCCAAGAATGAGAATATTGGAACACTTTATTGTGTTCATGAGGAGCCTATTCAATGTTAGCATTTAAAAATAGAGGGACATCTGAAGTCCATAAGGTGAGTAGGCTCATAAAACAGAGTTTGCCAACCTTGGCACTCTTGACATTGTGAGCCAGATAATTCTTTGCTGTGAGGACTTTCCTGTGTATTGAAGAATGTCTACCACAATCCCTGGCCCTACCTTCAAGAATCCAGTAACACTCCCCACCCCACTTGTGAAAACCATATACTTCTCCAGACATTGTCAAGTGTTCCCTGGTAAACTAAATCACCCATAGTTTTTCAAAATGAATGCATATAGTTAGTCCAATTTGCTAATTGCCACTCATATTTATCTTTAAGGTCATTCCTTTTTAGACCCTTCTAATAATAAAAACAGAGCTCTGGTAGTGTAGTGCCTAAGGCATTTGACTGCTAATCAGAAGGCTGGAGGTTCAAACCCACCAGCCACTCCTCGGAAGGAAGATGGGGCAATCTACTTTCGTAGTGATACTGCCTTGGAATCCCAAGGAGGGGTCGCTATGAGTCAGGTCCAACTCAATGGCACATAACAACAACAACAACAATAAAAAGAAAGGTTCTTAGGTGGCAACAACCAATCATACTGGAATATTAACTTCAAAGTTGCCAGTTCAAACTTACCCAGTGGTAGGTACTATGGAAGAAAAGCCTGGAGATCTGCTTCCGTAAAAATTTTCAAAAGCATATGGAAAAGTTTCACTCTCTGACACATGAGCTCACAGTCGGAATCAGCTTGATATAATGGGTTTGGATTTATTTGGAATATAAGAACTAATAAAGATCATTTGTAAAAAGAAAAATATATATATATATTGCTCTAAAACCCAGGTAAAAGTATGGAGGGTCTATTGATAAGAGCACAGTGAAATTTCATTATTGGAGAATTTTCAAATCTGAACAATTTATCAACAGCTATCCACATAAGAAAGGGTAAAAGGCAACAGAAGCATATACACACAGTTCTTTGGAGACATCAGATGATGATGCCTCAGTTCAGGGGATAGTCCAGGAGAAATCACTGGAAGACATGCTTGTTGCATTTTCTCAAACATTTTCCTGTGTAGCATGCTGTCATTGTAGTTAGGTGCCATCAAGTTACTTCCAACTCATAAGGTCACTATATATAGCAGAATGAAACACCACTTGGTCCTGTACCATACTCATAATCGATGCAGTTTGAGACCATTTTTGCAGCCACTGTGTCAGCCAATCTCAATGATTGTCTTCCTCTTTTTCAGTGACCCTGTACTATACCAAGGATGAGGTCCTTCTCTAGGGATTGATCTCTCTTGATAACATGTACAAACTAAGTAAGACAATGTCTCTCCATCCTGGCTTCTATAGAGCATTTGGCTATACTTCAGAGATAGATTTGTTTGTTCTTCCGGTGATCCACAGTGTTTTCAATATTCTTTCTCACCACCATAATTCAAATACATCCATTCTTCTTCAGTCTTTATTATTAATTGTGCAGCTTTCACATGCATAGGAGATCATTGAAATTGACATGGTTTGGTGAAACACAAGGAGTCATGGTGGTGCAGCAGTTAAAGTGCAAGGCTGCTAACCAAAAGGTCAATGGTTTGAACCCAATAGCTGCTTCAGATGGAAAAAGATGTGGCAGTCTGCTTCTGTAAAGATTTACAACCTTGGAAACCCTATGGGGCATTTGTACTCTATCACTATGAGTCAGAATTGAATCAATGAGAGTGAGTGAGGTATGGTTTTTACTTGGGTTAAGTATACCTTAATATATGTGATATCTTTGCTTTTTTACACTTTAAAGAGGTCTTTTGCAGGTAGCTGACAGATTTCCTAGCTGACATTTATAGCCGATTTGCCTAATAATATACATCCTTTTATTTCTTAACTATTGTTTCCATCCATGTTGAGTGTAGATTCAAGTAAAATGAAATCCTTGACAACTGTTTATCATGATGCTCCTTAGTCCAATGTAAGGAGTTTTTGATTTCCTTATGTTGAGGTGCAATCTGTACTAAAGTATTCCAAATTTAAAATAGAGATTGACAATGCATGAGCATCAAAAGAAAAAAAAAATAGATCAAATATGTAAAAATCTTGCATGTAGGGGAAAATAAAATTTAAGATATTTTTTTTAGAAATGAAGAGACAAAAATAAATGGAGAAGAAGGACAATATGACTTCTTTCTTTAAATAATTGATGAATACACACACACCCACAACTTAACTGTTTTGCATCAGAGGCCATTAGATCCTAATTCCAGTCAATGAATGATTGACTATATATAACATTCTAATAATTAGATTTCACTCCATGTGAGAAATTACATCAGAAATTTCTGATACTATAAGTATCACAGATTTTGAAATTATTTTACTAATATAGTAGAAAAAGTTCCCTACGTAACACAAACAGTTTGCACTTGACTGCTAACCTAAAAATTGGTGGTTCTAACCCATCCACCAGGAGCTCTGGTAGCATACTGCCTAAGGCACTTGACTGCTAACCAGAAGGCTGGCGGTTCAAACCCACCAGCCACTCCTCGGAAGGAAGGTTGGGCAATCCTACTTCTGTAGTGATACTGCCTCGGAAACCCAAGGAGGGGTCGCTATGAGTCGGGGCTGACTCGACGGCAAATATCAACAACAACAACAACCCATCCACCAGTACCTTGGAAGAAAAGAACTGCGTACGTTCTGTTAAGATTGAAGCTAAGGAAATCCTGTGGAGAAGTCCTGCTCTGTAACACATGGGATCACCATGAATCAGAATAAATTGAATGACAACTAACAACAAAAACACACAATAGGAAGGATTTCTACATTGGCTAAAGAATGAGGTTGAAAGATTGCTCCCTTTCAAAGCTAAAATTCTAAATATCAATTGTGTCCCATAAAGATGAAACTAAAGATATTTTTTTCCTGGAAATACAAATCTGTGATGTAGTTATGTTTTCTTTTTGGCTTTCACAGAGAAAAACTATAATAGATAAAATGAAATGAATACTATCATTTTGCATCAGCATGTTACAAACTTTATGTGCTGTTCAGTCAGACCTGACTCTAGTGACCCCTCCTTTGGGTTTCCAAGGCAGTATTACTATGGAAGTAGATTGCCCAACCTTCCTTCTGAGGAATGGCTGGTGGGTTTGAAGCACCAGCCTTCTGGTTAGCAGTCAAGTGCCTTAGGCACTATGCTACCAGAGCTCCTATGTTACAAATTAGGAGATTTATTCTTTTGTTTTTGTTCTTACTGTTTGTTTGTTTCTTTCCTCTGTATACTTTATAGATTGAGGGGAACCTGTGACAAACTAACTGTAAACTGAAGCTATTTTAGTTGTAGTATATGAGCCAATTCAATCCAGAATTCAACATGAATTTAAGTGTATTTTCATTATTTGATTTTATCTTTCTCCTGTGAATTTTCAAGCTGTTACTTAACAGTTTCTTGAGTTTCACTAGCCTAGTTTAAAGTCTGAGGTAATACAGAAAAATAAAAATTTTAGAAAGGCCATTCAGAATGTTCCTTTTTTACTATAAAAAGTTTTAGTGGGGTATCTCATTTCATTTGAGCTTTTTTTTTCTTTCTGTTTAAAAAATGCTGATAATCACCAATCACCATGTAGAAAATTATTTTCTCATCTATTTTGTTGAGACACAGAATAAGAAAAAATTTATAACATCTTAGTTATATAAATAAACAGATATTTAGGTTGTGGATTTTTTTTATTTTAACTGTTTTCCAGCTATTTTACTAAGGATTTTAGGTTGTTTACAGTATATGTTTGATAAAACATTTTTTTATTATCAGTCATTCACTAAAGCAATGAGATTTGATGACAAAATTCAACAACAAAATATTTGTTTATTTGGAGAGATTGCACCAGCAATTTCATGTGATGTTTGTAAGAGTTTGAAGTGTAGCTGAATGGAGAAGGAGGAAGGGAGCTAAAGAAAGGATACCAGGAGGTTGATGAGATAAAGAAGAATATGAGTATTTCGAAGGACCGAGAAAAGTTGTGTGTGGAAACAAATTAAAGTAAACTGAGAAGCTAAATAGGCTGATGATTAAGAGAAAAAATTTTGGAGTTCTAAAGACTCTATAATTACAAAATTGGGTGGCACATCCTTGTTTCCTCAAAGTGAAGAGGACTTGAAGTAATTATTTATGAAGAACGAAGACTACAGACTTTGGTATGAATTATATATCCCAACATAAAGAAATGAAAAATCCTTATATCTGCACCAATAAGCAAAATCATTACAAATAGAAAAAAAATATTGAAGTCATTAAGAATTTCATTTTACTTGGATCCACAATCAACATCCATGAAAGCAAAATCCAAGAAATCCAATGAGATACCACACTGGGCAGATCTCTTGGAAAAGAACTCTTTGAAGTGATGAAAAGCAAAGATGTCACTTTGAGGACTAAGGTTTGCCTGACCCAGGCCATGGTATTTTCAGTTTCCCATATACATGTGAAAGCTGGACAATGAAGAAGGAAGACTCAAAAATCATTGATGTCTTGGAATTATGTTTTTGGTGAAGAATATTGAAGAATATGGACTGCCAGAAAAATGAACAAATTTGTCTTGCAAGAAGTACAGCCAGAATTTTCCTTAGAATGGATGATGACAAGACTTCCACTCATGTACCTTGGACATCATGCTTTGTAAGACAGATTGTCAACAGAAAAGAAGAAGATCCTCAATGAGATAGACTGACACAGTGGCTGCAACAATGGGCTCAAACATGACAACCATTGTGAGCATGACACAAGACCAGGCAGTATTTTGTTCTATTGCACATATAATCACTGTTGAGTTGGAACTGTCTCAACAGAGTCTAACAACAGCAACAAATCTTATGATACAACCCAGCTATGGAAAAACTACCTTCTGTGATGCAAATACCATACTCCTTTTCTTAAGATTACATCTAGAATCTTAAATATCATATCACAATTTAGCCTTAAATATTTTATTGGAACAAAAATTACTAATGCATTAATTCCTATAAGTGTTCTCAGACATATTATTCCTAATCCTTTGTTTATTTCCATTTATGTATTCAATAACTGTGCCCTAAGATGTCAATGTAAGTCAGATATTATTCTAGAAATGAATGAAAAGTAAATTTTCTTTTCTAATTGTTATGGTTCAAAAGTGAGATTAGATCACAAATTATTGTAAAATGAGGAGGAAAGAGTGTTGAATGGGAAGAAAAGGGGATGCTCAAGAAAATAAGAGTATCAGTGGCATTAAACAGGGTCATATATGCTGTGTTAAAGGAAAACAAGTCTACTTAAGGAAACACAGAGGGTTTAGCACATTAGTAAGTACTCCAGAGTTGCAAGTGAAAGACATTTTGCTTAAGATGATCTAAATAAGAATGATTCCATAAATGAGTACTGGGAAACAGAGGAGTAAGGTGCCTTATGATAAAACCTGGGCTTTATCTCCTTCCTGAATCTCTCCTCCACTTCCATCCATAATTTGCTTTTGTTTTTGTTTTGTTTGTCTATTTGCTTTTTAATTTTAGAATGACTCTTCCCTAATTCTGAACCTAGCTCCCAAGTTTGGGGATCAAATTTTATTAGAAAAGTCACTTGAATCACACGTCCACTTCTCCAACACACATAGTGGCCAAGAAGGTGGAATACTATTATTGCCCCAATATGATTAGATAGATGCTAAAGTCTTGAGCAATCTCTGTAAACTGTGAGGCAGAGACTACTTAAAAAGATTTGAGTTTACATTCCAATCCCACAATTTAGAATGGTGGTATTATTGTTGTCCAAAAATGGGGAAAACTGTTCCCACAAGAAGGTGCTATTTTCTGGATGGGCAAATGAAGCAGTGTGCGAACAAAACCCAGATGAGCATGAGGACAGTATTGGTGAAGGCTTTCCTGGAGGAAACAGAGCCTGAATTTAGTCCTAGGGAGATATGATAATAATTGTTAATCTTCATTGAATTACATTGTTAAAGCTCAGGATCCTATCTAAGTGGCAGGCACATCTATACTTTGCTAAATATCTAGTTGCAAGAGCATTTAAGAACCATGGTCTAACCACCTCTGATTATAGCAAAAAACTAGATCTTTAAATACAAGTCCTTGAGAAAGAAACAATGTTTAAATACAGTCCAGGGAAGCTTTATTAAATGATAAAGCTTCCCTGGACTGTATTTAAACACCATCAATAGAAAATAAATAGAAAAGGAGGTGCTTACAAAAACAAAACAAAAACCAAAAAGTGGCTAAAGAATAATGAGGAAATAAACAAAGCTATGAGTTGGAAATTAAGGGAGAAGAGACTTTTTAAAAGGTGACTGAATTTGTGTTATGTGTATACATATATATGTGTGTATATGTGTGACTGTCTGTGTGCCTATTAAAATATTCACATGTGTATGGATGTGTCATTGTATGTGTGCACAGTTAAATCTAAAAATACAACATAGGAAGGGGATAATTGATGAAGTAAGATGGACTCTAGAGGAGCCGGGGATTTAAGGAAAGTGAAGAAGGGTTGGAATAATTGCTGAAGGGAATGGGATACAGGCCAAATAGAAAAATGTAACATTATTGCCAAGCAGTTGTGGTTACATCTCAGTCTGGATACCATAAATTTGCCATGGTACTAATCTGCAGGATCATCTGGTTTTCTCTAGTGGTGAAAAGAAAAACATGGGTACAGGTTCAGAAGCAGAGCTGGTAGATAGTTGAGTTGATACAGTGCTTCTCAAAGGCAAAGAGGAGAATATCAGAATTAGTTGCAGAGCCTGTTTGAGTACACATTTCTGCATGTCTACACAAAACTAGCAAAATATTTTTTGCAATAATAAACCAGTGAGTCCTGAATAGATAAAGGAGAAAAGCTAGAAACAGTTTGTGAACATGAGCAAAATAAATGTAATAGAAGAAGTGTAATTGATGAAACTAGAGATAAATTTATTACTGACCTTCTTAATGTAACTTATTTCAGTAAGTTCAAAAGTACCTTCAATGCTACAAAATGTAATGCAAAAAAATATTCTCAGATAATAAAAATGAATTTGGAAAATAGCATAGTTTTCTAGAAAAATCAGATTAATCAAATAATTTAAGTTTAGTATCATAAATTATTTAACAGCAATATCATATAATGTAGGAACTCTAGTGACTCCACAGAAGTAAGATGTAGCAGTCTGTTCCTTTAAAGATTATAGCTTTGGAAACTATCACTATGGGTAGAAATTGACAAGTGGTTATGGTTTGGTTTACCATATAATGTTCAATCATATTGTGGGGTCATTTTGGCTGAGTAAGAACTTTCCAATCCTTTCTAATTCTCCTTGGTTTCCTGAAATTTATTAGATTTTTTTGAGAAAATTGAATGAGTTAATATATGTAATAATTTATGCCATATATTATTATATATAATATTTATAAAATATGCAAAACCATATCTATCTAGTACCACTTTATAGATATTAGTTATTACCACTGAAGCTCAATGTTATTTTTGTTATATGGCTTCAATTAATAGTGAAGTCTCACAAAACAATAAATGAGCAAGATACAATTTTAAAATTATGTATAAGCTCAAAAAACCAAACTCACAGCCATCGAATAGACTCCAACTGGTGGTGATCCCCTTTGGGTTTCCAAAGTGGTAAAGCTTTAAGGAAATAGATTGCCCAGTCTTCCTTCCATAGAGTGGCTGGTGGGTTTGAACTGCCAACCTTCTGCTTAACAATCAAATGCCTTAGGCACTGTGCCACTAAAACAAAAAAACAAAAAGCTCCTTAAAATTCTGTATAAAAAAAAAAAAAATGAAACTCCCTGCCTCCAAGTCATTTCCAACTCATAGCCACCCCTCCTTGGGTTTTTGAAGTGGTATCTCTATGGAGGGAGCTCTGGTAGCATAGTGGCTAAGACACTTGCCTGCTAACCAGATGGCTGGCGGTTCAAACCCACCAGCCACTCCTCGGAAGGAAGGTTGGGCAATCCTACTTTCGTAGTGATACTGCCTCGGAAACCCAAGGAGGGGTCGCTATGAGTCGGGGCCGACTCTACGGCACATAACAACAACAACAACAACATCTCTATGGAAGTAGATTTCCCCATCTTCCTCCTGAGAAGTGGCTGGTGGGTTTGAACTGCCAGCTTTCTGGTTAGTAGTCAAATGCCTTAAGCACTACACCACCAGGGCCCCTAAAATTATGTCTAGTTTAGATATAATTAACATATAATTATCTTTCTGTAGAAATCAGTGTTTCCTAATTTATTTTGTTTTTTCTAGTTGTAGTCAACTTGTGAAATAGATTACTCACAGATTTATTTTCCAACTTATCCAAAAGTTGTCAATTCTATTTTACACTTAAGGTCTCAAAATAGGCCACATCTTTCAGGCTAAATTCTCCAGGACATCTCATGTCACTATATTGTGATAGATATTGATGTAGACCATAATTCTCCTTCCCTGCCTTCACATCTCTTAAATCCCAGAACAAGTAGGCTTTATATATATATGGGGAGCTCTGGTAACATAGTGGCTAAGCTACTTGATTTTATATGTTGTTATTGTTGTTATGTGCCATTGAGTCAGCCCCGACTCATAGCGACCCCTCCTTGGGTTTCCGAGGCAGTATCACTACGGAAGTAGGATTGCCCAACCTTCCTTCCGAGGAGTGGCTGGTGGGTTTGAACCGCCAGCCTTCTGGTTAGCAGTCAAGTGCTTTAGCCACTATGCATAAATTAAATGGGTTTTCTATTTGGAAACAAATAGAAAGTGAAGAATCTGTTGCAGAAAATGGGAAGGATGAGATGAATTTCCCCCTTTATTTAAGTCTGCGATGTCCATCTAGACCAGTACTTCTATTTTAAAATGATTAGTATTAAATTCATCAACCTAAATAGTAATTGCCCCCATGTTTGTTTTCTCTTAATCTTAATGATATATTTCTCACTGTACTGAACCTTGCATAAGATCAATACCACTGAAGTGATGTAATTATATTGAAACACAAACTCAATTCTTTTGGGTTTTTCCCCTTTATTTTTGTTAGTTTATATGCCTTGTTTATGGAACCATGTGTACAAATGTTCCTGAATAGTAGACAAAAATGGGACACCTATGCAACAACACTAATAAATACAAGTAAGGATTCTTTAAAATTATGATTATCATGATATTAAACAGACACAATAGCATGAAAATATTCCACATGGCCCATAAGATACAAAAGCAGGGCTGATAAATACTGTAGACAATGAGGAGGAGAGGAATAATTTTATTCATGAACATTTTATATTTTTTATTTCCCTAAAAATGTATTCTCACTTTCAAATTGGTCTTTTCTCTCCTCCCCAAGAGAATCATAGACTTAAGACATTTTAAATATGTGTTTTAAGCTTCTATTTTCTAGGAAATAAAATAAAGTTCTGATAATTTAAGCGTTGGATAAATAAAACTAACAAAATAGAATTCAAAAGCTCTACTTGTATATAAATTTCAATGTACATTTTAAAAATTACACATCTGGAGAATTGGATCAAATAGATTGATATTTAAAGTTTAAACTAGTCAATTAAAGAAGGCACAGAAGTGGTTCAATACTGAAGTTAACAGATGAGAATTTCAAAATATTGCATTTTAATATAAGAAGACAGGGATAAAATGTACAAATAATGAAGTTTTTCACAAATAGATAGTATCTATGCCAAATAATTAAATGTAAACTCTAGAATTTAAAATACAGTGTCTGAAATTAAAAAGTTATTGGATAAGCTTAATAGCTGACTAGATATAGCAGTACATACAGTTCACAAAAACTAATCAAATAAAAGCTTACAAACTATAGTAAACAGAGAACATTACAGGAAAAAAGCCACAGATATAAAAGAAATGTGAACTACCATCAATAAGTTTAACCAACATGTAATTAGGGTACCGGGGGCAGGGAAGGAGAATGACACTGAAGCAACATTTAAAGAAATAATGATTTTTAAATTTGATAAAAATGTCAACTAAAAAAATTCAAAATGCTTAGCAATAGTCAAGGAAGACAATAAAAAACAATAGTTTCTAAGCATATCATGGGAGTTACTAGGTGGTGAAAAACAGTTAATACATTTATTTCTAATTGAAATATGGTAGGTTCCAGTCCATCCAGAGGGACCACAGAAGAAAAATCAGTCTTTGAAACCTCTGTGGAGCAGAGTTCTACTCTGACACACATGGGGTTGTCATGAATTGCAATTGACTTGACAGCAACTAAGCATATCATAGAAGGCTGGTGGTTCAAACCCACCAGCCACTCCTCAGAAGGAAGATGGGGCAATCTACTTCCGTAGTGATACTGCCTCAGCAACCCAAGGAGGGGTCTCTAAGAGTCGGGGCCAACTTGACGGCACATAACAACAACAACAAAAAGCATTTCATTGTCAAACTGCAAAAAAAAAAAAAAAAAAAAAGACAATGAGAAAATATTAAAAGTGCTAGGAGGGTGGACAGGGAGATATTTCTTGCAAGAGAGCAAAAACTGCCTTATCAGCAGAAATTATGGAATCCCCAAATTATTGAAATTCAAACTTAATGTGTTAAAAAAAAAAAAAAAAAAAAAAAACCTAAAGCTTTAAAATCAAGAAAATAACCTTCAGAATTGAAGTTGAAATAAAAATGTTTTAGACACGGAGACAAAATGCCTAGAGAATAAACAGCCAGTATCTCTGAACTACAAGAAATACTTAAGAAACTGATTCAGCTTGAAGTAAAATTATCAGAGAGGGAAGAAATAAAGTGTAAGAAGAAATTAATAGTACCAGACAGAGTAAATATAAAGTTATTTGTAAATGAACTGATTGTTTAAATCAATTGCTACAAAAAAGACATTGTTTTTTGAGTAGTGAAAAATAAGTACATAAATAAATAAAAAAAGTTTATGTCAGGAATAGAGAAAAAGCAAAAGAGTAAACTAAATGAATAGTTATAAGGTATTGCATTGTTCATGATGATAATCTACTACCTTGAGGAAGGCTGTCAAAGTTAAGGGTGTAATAATTTCTGTTGTTGTTGTTGTTATGTGCCATCGAGTCGGACCCAACTCATAGCAACCCCTCCTTGGGTTTCCGAGGCAGTACCACTATGGAAGTAGATTGCCCCATCTTCCTTCCGAGCAGTGTGGCTGGTGGGTTTGAACCTCCAACCTTCTGGTTAGCAGTCAAGTGCCTTAGCCACTATGCTACCAGAGCTCCTGTAATAATTTCTAAGGTAAGCAAATCAGGAAAGATGTGTGTCAAGGTTATATCCTTTTACCATATTATTCAATCTGTATGCAGAACAAATAACCCAAGAAGCTGGACTGTATGAAGAAAACAGCATCAGGATTGGAGGAAGACTCATTGACAACCTATGATATGCAGTGCAGATGACACAACTTTGCTTGCTGAAAATGAAGAAGATTTGAAGTACTTACTGATGAAGATCAAAGACTACAACTGTCAGTATGCATTACACCTCAACCTAAAGAAAAAAAAAAGTCCTCACAACTGGACCAATAAACACCATCATGATAAATGGAAAAAAGTTTGAAGTTGTCAAGAATTTCATTTTACTTGGATTCACAATCAATGTCCATGGAAACAGCAGGCAAGAAATCTGACATCATATTGCACTGGGCTAATCTGCTGCAAAAGACTTTTCTAAAGTATTAAAGAGTAAAGATATCACTTTGAAGACTCAAATGTGCCTAACCCAAGCCATCATATTTTTAATAGGTTTAAAAGCATGTGAGAGCTGTACAATGAATAAAGAAGACTGCAGAGGAGTTGATACCTTTGAAATATGGTGTTCACAAAGATTATTGACTTGAACGATGGACTCAAGTATTCTGAGTGTTGTGAAGATGATACTTGACCTAGTCATGTTTCATTCTGTTGTATATAAGATTGCTATAAATCTCTATGAATAAACTAAAGGCACAGAACAACAACATGGACTGCTAGAAGAACGAACAAATCTATCTTGGAGGATATACTGCCAGATGCTTCTTAGAAGTAACAGTGGCCTGACTTCCTCTCTCATACTTTGGTCATGTTTTCAGAAGGATATCATTCTGGGTGAAATAAAAGCTGAACAGAAAAAGGGAAGGTCCTCAATGAAATGGATTGACACAGTAAGTAGCTGTGACAATGGGTTGAAGCATGACATAGATTGCAAGGAAGGCAGAGGACTTGGTGGTCTTCTGTTGAATGCAGGGTTATTATGACTGAGATTCAACTCAGTGTACATCTAATAACATGAACATTCATTCAAGCTTGAAGTCACATATTTAGGAGTGAAATTTTAATAAATAAGATAAACATGTGAGACTTTCAGTAAGATGGAGGAATAGGCAGACAAGCAACACAGACCCTCTTCAACAAACAAAAGAAAAACCAATTGACAGAAATACAGCAGATAATCCTGGAGCCCTGAGCTTTGAAAGGAACTACACAGAAGTAGATTAGGCATCAACAAGTGGAAAAATCTGAATGAAAACTATGAGTCCAGAAATGATCGGAGCTGCAGACTGTCAGCTACTCTGATGGTACCAACAGCCTGAATATTTCCAAGTGGTGTTGGGACCTGAGAAATGATGTAAAGATCAGCCCTGGTCACCAAGGGCTGCAGGGATTACTGTGCTGGTGGGCTATGACTAAGAAAGGAAAGATCAAGGAGGGAGACAACCTGAGCTATAGACTTTCCTTTGTCCAGAGGGTGTAGTCATTTTGAATGTTTATAAGCAGCAGCTATTTTGAATATTTAAACTGACCAAGAGTGCAGCCATTTTGAATGTTTACAAGTAGTGGCCATTTTGAATATTTAAAGTGACCAAAGGTGCAGCCATTTGGGATCTTTACAAGTGGCAACCATTTTGGATTTTAAAGTGATAGCATTCTCATTTGGATTCCAGGGACCTAAGGATAGGCTCTGGTTGCCAAGATTGGCAGGGACATAAAAGAGGCTGGCAATAGGAAAGGAGGCAGTTGGTGAGTGTATATGTGCTGTCAACTAGTGAATAGAGGAGCACAGCACAGTACCCTGCTTGGATAGATAATATATAAATAAAACAAATAAAATGAAAATTGTGGGCAAGTCAATCCAATATACAATCACCAATTAAATATAAACACAAAAATAACACAATGCCTTGGAGAAAACAGAGCATCACAATCCACACAAAGAAACAAAATAAATCAGGGGAGACAAGGTACCAGGATACAGACCAAAAACACATCCCTGAGGAAGACTTAGCATTGGAACTACCTGATAAGGAATTCAAAAGAATTATATTTAGATATCTTCAATGAATTGAGAGACAGATCAAGGAAAACACTGAAAAAATTGAGGAAAACAGAGAGAAAACCCTACAACAATTTTGAAAGACAACACAAGAACAAAATGACAAAATAAATGAAAAACTAGAACTAATACAAAATCTACAGATGGAAATCCAGAAGATTAATACTAAATTTTCACAAATAGATAAGATATCAAATGGGCAAAGGAGCAGAATTGAATCAATGGAAGAAAGAATTAGTGAGAAAGGGATAAATCACAAAAAAGGTCAAAACAAAATGAAGAAATCCTAAGGTTCATGTGGGATACCATCAAAGGGAATAACCTACATGTCATTGGAATTCCAGAAGAGGAAGAGAAAAGAAAAACCACAAAGAAAATTGTCAAAGATTTGTTGGAAGAGCAATTCCCTGATATGATGAAAGATAAGAATATATCCATTCACGAATCAAACAAACCACAAATAGGATAGACCCCAAAATAAAGTCACCAAGAAAAATCATCATCAAACTCACTAACAGCAAAAACAAAGAAAGAATCCTAAAAGCAGCACAGGAAAAAATGAAAAGTTACCTACAAGGAGCAACAATGAGAATAAGCTTGGATTTCTTAGTAGAAACCATGCATGTGAGAAGACAATGGGATAGTAGATGTAAAACCATGAAGGAGAAAATTTCCAACCAAGAATTATGTACCCAGCAAAATGATGTACCCATCAAATATGATGGTGAAATTAGGACATTTCCAGATAAGCAGAAATTAAGGGAATTTGTTAAAACCAGACCAACCTTACTAGAAATCCTAAAGGGAGTCCTTTGGTAAGAGAAGCAACAACAGCAAAAAAAAACTGACCCTTAACACACATGATGATATAACCCAGAAACCAAGCTGCTACAGAAGTATCCAAAGTAAATAACCCTACAAGACTATGAACAGAGAATCAGAGACATCAATTTTCAAATGAGGATAACTACAAACCAAAAAGAAGGAAAAAAACTGTGTTGTTACAGAACTTCTAGATGGTAGGGAAGTCAAGACAACTACAAGGTATAACAGACTGTTCTGAACTTGGGAAGAAAACTATAAATCACAGGGTAACCTGAAAGAAAAATTATAAACCTTCACATCAAAACAAAAAACAGGACCAGCACAAATATTTAGCAAATACTAAAACAATAGCAATGAAGGAAGTGATAGTATGATTCATAAATAAAATAAGCTGAGCATGGAAAATTATATGGAACAAAAAAATTGACACCACGAAAAAATACATAACAAAAATGACAGCAACAAATTCATATTTGCCTATAATTACATATCTGGCAAGGGATTTATCTATAAGATTTATAGAAAACTCCAACACCTCAGCACCAAAGGAATTAACAATCCAATTGAAAAATGGGCAGAAGACATGAATAGACACTTCACCAAGGAGGATATTCAGGTGGCTCTGGTAGCATAGTGGCTAAAGCACTTGACTGCTAACCAGAAGTCTGGCGGTTCAAACCCATCAGCCACTCCTCGGAAGGAAGGTTGGGCAAT
>NW_006922393.1:728503-739467 GCF_000298275.1 Orycteropus afer afer | reverse complement strand
CTGCATTAGGAAAAAAAAAAAAAAGATAGGTATGTGGCTGCTTTAGCATGATATTCTTCTCCAGGCACTGGTCCCTTCTGACCACATAATTAAAGAGACAAAATTTGACCTTTCCTGCTTCTAAGGAGCATTCCAGAAGTACTTTTTCCAAGACAGATTTCTTTGTTCTTCTAGCAGTGAATGGTACATTCATTATTTTTCTTAACACCACAAATTCAAATGCATCAATTCTTTTGCAGTCTTCCTTATTCATTCTCTTGCAAAATAAGGCTATTGAAAATATCATGGGTTGGGTCATACACACCTTAGTTTTCAAAGAAACATAATTGCAGTTTAAAGAGTTCTTGTGGAGCAGATTTGCCCAATACAATACCTCCTTTGATTATTTGACTTGACTGCTGCTTCCATTGGCATTGAATGCTGTTCCATGTAAAATTAAATGCTTGACACTTCAAACATTTTTCCATTTATCCTGATGTTGTTTACTGGTCCAGTTGTGAGGATTTTTGCTTTCTTTATGTTGAAGTGTAATCCATACTGTAATTTTTTATCATCAGGAGTAAGTGCTTCAAATCTTCATTTTTAGCAAGCAAGGTTGTGTCATCTGTATATTGCAGATTGTCAATGAATCTTTCTCCAATCCTGATGCTATATTCTTCTTCATGTAGTCCATTTTTCAGATTATTCATTCAGCCTAGAGATGGAAAGAAGAAATTGAAGCTGCACTCAAGGAATTGGTGAAAGAAAAAGGCTCCAAGAACTTATGGAGTACCCATGGAGATGTTTCAACAAATGGATGCCATGCTGGAAGCACTTACTTATCTATGTCAAGAAATTTGGAAGATAGTTACCTGGCCAACTTACTGGAAGAGACCCACATTTGTGCCCATTCCAAAGAAAGGTGATCCCACAGAATGTGGAATTTATTTTACAATATCATTAATGTCAGACTAAAAAAAAATTTGCTAAAGATAATACAAAAACAGTTGCAGCAGTGTATTGACAGGGAACTTAAAGAAATGCATACTGGATTCAGAAAAGGTATGGAATAAGGGATATCATTGCTGATGTCAGATGGATATTGTCTGAAACAAAGAATACCAGAAAGATGTTTACTTGTGCTTCATTGACTGCAGAAGCATTTGATTGTGTGGATCATAACAAATTATGGGTAACATTGAGAAGAATAGGAATTCTAGAGCACTTACTTGTGCTGATAAGGAAACTATCCATAGACCAGGAGGTTGTCGTTTGAACAGAACAAGAGGATACTTCATGGTTTAAAATCAGGAAGGATGTGTATCAGGGTTGTATCATTTCACCATACTTATTCAATCTGTATACTAAGCAAATAATTTTGGAAGCTGGACTATGTGGGAAAGAAGATGCCATCAGCATTGAAGGAAGAATCATTAACAACCTGTGATGTATTTATGACACAAATTGGGTGCTCAAAGTGATTATTTGAAGTACTTACTGATAATGATCAAAGACTACAACTTTCAATATGGATTATACCTCAACATAAAGAAAACGAAAATCCTAACAACTGGACCAATAAGCAGCACCACGATAAATGGAGAAAGAGTGAAGTAGTCAAAGATGTCATATTACTTGGTTCCACAATCAACACCAATGGAAGCTACGGTCAAGAAATCAGACTTCATTGTTGCAATGGGGAAAGCTATTGAAAAAGACCACTTAAAACTGCTGAAGAACAAGGATGTCTTTTTGAAGACTAAGGGGCACCTAACCCAAGCCAGGTTATTTTTGATAGCCTCATGTGCATGTGAGAACTGGACAGTGAATGAGCAAGACAAAAGAAGAGTTAATGCTTTTGAGTTGTGGTGTTGGCGAAGAATACTGAAAGCATTATAGACTGCCAGAAGAACAAACAAATCTGTCCTGGAAGAAGTGAAGCTGGAATACACGTTGGAAGATAAAGTGGCTAGACTTCATCTCACATATTTTAGTCATGTTGACAGAGGGACCATTCCCTGGAGAAGGGTATCTTGCTTGGTAAAGTGGAAGGTCAGTGAAAAAGGGGAATGCCCTCAATGATATGGATTGACACAGTGGCTGCAATGATGTCCTCAGGTAGAGAAATGATTATGAGCCTGGCACAGGCTGGGCCAGTGTTTTGTTCTGTTGTACATAGGCATGGTAGTTAAGTTGGTGTGTCAACTAGGCTGAGGCTAGTTGTGGCTGGGTTGCTGGATATAGTTATTCCCATGGTGAGATTGGTAATTAACTATATGGTGGAACTTTTTGGAGCACCTGAGTAACTGCTTTGGGTATGTGGTCTGCTTCCTGTATATAAGAAGCAGCTTTGGAACTGATCTCTAGCTTGTGGCATGCTTGAACCCTGCATGTAGCAGAGTCATTGTTCAGCAGCCTGCCATCTTACCCTTCCAATCTTGGGACTTTTAATGGACTTGAATTAATGGCCTGTCTTGTGGTTTGGTAATATCAGGTCTGTGCCTTTTCACTTGCTGACCTTGTGTTTGTCAGCCTCAGCAGCCAACAGCTGCCTGAGCGAAGAGATGCCCCTAGTTTCAGTGAGCCATCAAAGCTGATGTCCAAGGTAAAGGGGCTTTCACCCAGCCCCTAGCGCCTGGCACCTGGAACTCAGGCTTCTAACCTCCAAAATTATAAGAAAATGAACTCCTGTTTGTTAAAGCTATCCCATTTGTGGTATATTCCTGTCAGAGTGGCACTAGGTAACCAAAACAATAGGGTCACCATGAGTTTGAGATGATTGGACAGCACCTAACAACAATAACAGGTAGAATAAATATTGTGAAAAGATAGAAACATGATGCATGATTATCTTGATTTTAAAACTCATAGCATCACCTTGTTGTTTCAATGACTGCCTCTTAGTCTATGTACAGGTTCCTCTTGAGTACAATTAAATGTTCTTGAATTCCCATTCTTCACAATGTTATCCATAATGTATTAGGTTGCACACAATTGAATGTCTTTGCATAGTCAATAAACCACAGGTAAACATATTTCTGATATTTTTTGCTTTCAGTCATAATCTATCTGACATCAGCAATAATATTCCTTATTCTAAGTCCTCTCTTGAATATGACTTGAACTTCTGGCAGTTCTCTGTTGATAAAGTGCTGCAACTGTTTTTACATTATCTTCAGAAAAATATCTGTTCAATGAATCAAACCAATTCTTCATGTCATATTCTTTGATAATTTCTCATTCCAATGAATAAGCTTTCTTTGGAATGGGCACAAATACAGATCTCTTCCAAGAGTTGGCGAGGTAGCTATCATCCAAATTTCTTGGTATAAACAAGTGAGTGCCTGCAGCACTGCATCCATTTTTTGAAATCTCTGAATGGGTTTTCCTTCAATTCCTGGAGCTTGGACTTCTTCTTTCAATGCCATTGGTTCTTGATCATAGGGTAGCTTCTGAAATAATTGAACATCAATTAACTGTTTTTGGCACAGTGACACTGTATTCCTTCCATCTTCTTTTGATGCTTCCTGCACTGGTCAGTATTTTGTCTGTAGCATCCTTCAGTATTGGAACTTGAGACTTGAGTTTTTTCTTCAGTTCTTTCAGCTTGAAAAATCCTGAACATGTTCTTCTCCTTTGATTTTCTAACTCCATATCATTGTACATTTCATTAAAATATTTTACTTTGTCTTCCTGAGCTGGCTTTTGAAATTTTCAGCTCTTTTACTTCATCATTTTTTTTCCATTCACTTTAGCTAATCTCCATTCAAAAGTGAGTTTCAGAGTCTCTTCTGACATCTGTTTTGGACTTTTCCTCTTTTCCTGTCTTTTTATTGACCGTTTGCTTTCTTCATGCCTGATGTCCTTGATGTCATCCCACAACTTGTCTGGTCTTCAGTCACTGGTGTTCAATGCATCAAACCTATTCTTCAAATGTTCTCTAAGTTTAGGTGTAATACATTCAAGGTCATATTTTGGCCTTCATGGACTTATTTTAATTTCTTCAGCTTCAACTTCAACCTTCATATGGCAATTGATTGTGCGTTCCACTATTGACCTCTTGACTTGTTCTGACTGATGATATTCAGCTTTTCCATCATCTCTTTCCACAGATTGAGTTGATTTGATTCTTGTGTTCCTGTAGTGAGGTCCACTTGTATAGTCACTATTTATATTGTTGAAAAATATATTTGCAATGAATAACTTGTTGGTATGCAAATTTTTATCGTATAATCTCTGCTGTCATTCCTATCTCCAAGTCCATATTTTCCAACTCCCTATGCTTCTTCTTGTTTCCAACTTTTGCATTTCAAACACTAGTAATGATCAATGCACCCTGATAACACTGATTGCATGTTTGGTCAATTTCAGACTACCAAAGTTGTTAGAAATCTTCAATTTCTTAATCTTTGGCTTTAATAGTTGGTGCATAAATTTGAATAATAATAGTATTAACTGGTCTTCCTTGTAGGTGTATGGATTTATCCTGTCACTGACAACATTGTAGTTCAGGGTAAATCCTAAAATGGTCTTTTTGACAATGAATGTGTCAAAAACTCTTCAAGTTGTCATCCCCAGCAGAGCAGAGCATACTGATTTTCTGATTCAGAATGACAAATATCAGTCCATTTCAGTTCAGTTCACTAATGTCTAAGATATCAATCTTCATTTCATTTTTGACAACTTCCAATTTTCCTAGATTCAGACTTTATGCATTCCATGCCCTGATTTTAATGAATGTTTGTAGCTGTTTTTTTTTTTTTTTTTTTCTCATTTTCTGTCATGTCACATCAGCTACTTTACTCCAGTCATGTCATTAAGGTTCACTCTAATTAAGGAGCAATACTTCCCTAATTCTGTTTTGAGTGTCTTCTAACCTAAGGGGTTCATCTTCCAGCACTATATCAGATAATGTTTCCTTGCCATTCATAAAGGTTTTCAGTAGTCATTTTTTTTTTTTTTTTTGAATAACTAGACCTCCTACTCTTTCCTCCTAGTGTGTCTTAATCTGGAAGCCCCACTGAAACCTATCCACCATATGTGACCCTGCTGGTATTTGAAATACCAGTGGTATAGTTTAGTATAGTATCACAGCAGTATACAAACCACCACAGTATGACAAACTGTGCTTATGTCCACCAAAATGTATGTATAAAGACATCCAAAACAACTTCATTTAAAATAACAAATAATTGTGCACTACTCAAAGTATAAGGAGCTCTGGTGGTGTGGTGCCTATGACATTTCACTGCTAACAAGAAAGTTAGTGGTTCAAACCCATCAGCTACTCTATGGCAGAAAGATGGGGTATTCTATTTCCATAAAGATTTACCACCTTAGAAACCCAAAGGAGGGATCTCTATGAGTCAGAATTGACTCAATTGCAGTGAGTTGTTTCTTTCTTTCTTTCTTTCTTTCTTTTTTTTTTTTTTTAACTCAAAGCGTGGTATTACAGTGAATTGCTTGATGTGGCCCCTCTAGTCATTGTCTTCCATTTTGTGATATATTGTAAATCCTATTATCCATGCCTGTTTAAGGTGGTGTGGAAGTTAAGGTCGTGTGTAAACGTGGCTGGGCAGCTGGTAATAGTCATTGCATATGATGACTGGCAGTCAGCTCTGTGATGGGATTTGCTGTGAGCAACTGAGTAGCTGCTGATTGTTAAAGCCTTCCACTTGGGTGATTTCTGTTGGAGCAGCACAGGTGAGATATATCTTGAGTCCCTCCTTGCTGGAGGGTATAACTCAAATCACCACCCTTAGCTTCCTGAGGGTATACTTATGAATCTTCTGGGAAGGATCAACCTCTTCTTGCTCCAGTTCTGCATTTTGACTCATCATCATCTCACCCCTGGATTGGGGACAGCAGCCATCATCTGATCTGCTGATTGAGATTCCTCAAACCTTGAGAATTGAGAGGATCCTCCAGACCTACTCACACACATGGGACTTGCCAGCCTGCCAGTCTCCCAGCCTCCACCACCACTGAGATGATCTCTTGCATGTCTGTGAATTCTGTGAGGAATTACAGTGAAATACAGACCCCTAAAATGGGAGAGATTACTGAAAGGAAAAGGAGGAGTTAATGTCTGAAATGTTGCAGTGGCACAGTAGTTTGGACATATGGGACATCTTTAACCTCTGCTTCATGAGAACCAGCCTTGTACTGATCTTTCTAAGGGAAATTGTTCAAGCAAGTATAGTCATGCAGTACAATATTGTACAATTATAAAAAAAAAAAAAAAAAAGTTGATACATTTAACAACATGAATGAATCTCAAAAATGTTATATCAAGCAAACAAATGAACGAACAAACAAAAAAACTTAAACAGAATTCATAGTCCCTGAGATAAGATAGCTTGGACTCTTCTTTGGCAATAAATGGATATTTTTCCATTATACAAGTCACACAGCATGACTGCTTTAGGGCCTTTCACTTTTTCAAGTGACAAAGATGTGAAGTTACTTCACCATAGATTGGTCTCACATTTATCAGAAAGGAAAATCATCCCCTCAATCTCTTTTACTACAGTCATAACTGAGAATTTTAGAATGTTACTTGTATATGCAACTTTTATGTCACCACAATTCAATTTATTCAAATGAATTGAGAGTAATGCAGCCACACCCTCTGAGAAGCTGTTATTTTATATAATCAATCTTTTTACAAATTTATCTCTTATGAGTAAATTCAATCTGGTTCAGGTAAAGAGATGAAAACATGTTAATTAACCTGAAGAAGTTCTACAGAACTTTTTAAGTCAGGAGATTTTTTAATGAAACAATTTTTCCTTCTAATAGAATATTTTTTGCTTTTTCTTTCTTTTATTATTTATACAAGTTTATCATGAGAAATTGTTCAATATCTGTACAACTTTTTGAGTGCTGCATATGTATTAAATTGAAGTATTTAAATTTTATTTGAAAACTATTTAGTAAGTATGTTTTTGGGAGCTCTGGTAGCATAGTGCCTAAGGCTGTGACTGCTAACCAGAAGTCTGGAAGGTTCAAACCCCTCAGCCACTCCTCTGAAGGAAGTTTGGGCAAACTACTTCCATAGTGATACAGCCTCAGAAACCCAAGGAAGGATTGCTATGAGTAGGATGTGACTCCATGACAGTGGGTTTGGTTTGGTTTTTTAAGTATGTTTTCAAAAACTTACTAACTTTACCCCTTCTTTGTTGCTATTTCTCTTTGACATACACTTTATGTGGATACAAATGTTTATTAATAAATGATATTATCAAATTTACTACATTCATGTTGTTTCTCTTAGGTTCCATTGAGTCATCTCTGACTTACAGCTACCCCCTATGGACAGCAGAACAAAACACTGCCTTGTCCTGTGCCAACCTCACAATCCCTACTATACTCAAACCCATCATTGCAGCCACCGTTTCAATCCATCTTTTTGAAGGTCTTCCCATTTGTTGGTGACCCTCCACTTTACCAAGCATGACATTCTTTTCTAGAGAATGATCCTTTCTGACAACATGACCAAAGTAGGTGAGATGAAGTCTGTCCATTCTCAATTCCAAGGAGCATTCTGGCTTCACTTCTTCCAGGACAGACTTATTAGCTCTTTTAGCAGTTCACAGTACTTTCAGCATTCTTCACCCATGCCGCAATTCAAAAGCATTAATTCTTCGGTCTTCCTTATTCATTGTCCAGCTCTCACATTCATATGAGACAATTGAAAACACCATGGTTTGGGTCAGATGCAACTTAGTCCTCAAGGAGACATCTTTGCTCTTCAGCACTTGAAAGAAGTCTTTTGCAACAGATTTGCCCAATGCAATATGTCTTTTGAAGTCTTCACTGCTGGTTTCATTGGTTTTGATTGTAGACCCAAGCAACATGAAGTTTGACAACTTCAAACTTTTCTCCATTCATAGTGACACTGCTTATTTGTCCAGTTGTGAGGATATTTGTTTTCTTTATATTGAGGTGTAATCCATACTGCAGGAGCTCTGGTAGCATAGTGCCTAAGACACTTGACTGCCAACCAGAAGACTAGCGGGCAAACTCACCAACCACTCCTCGGAAGGAAGGTTAAGCAATCTACTTCCGTTGTGATATTGTTGTTATTCTTATGTGCCGTCAAGTCAGACCCAACTCATAGTGACCCCTCCCTGGGTTTCCGAGGCAGTAACACTATGGAAGTAGATTGCCTCTTCGTCCTTCTGAGGAGTGACTGGTGGGTTTGAACTGCCAATCTTTTGGTTAACAGTCAAGTGCCTAAGGCACTATGCTACCAGAGCTCCTACTGCCTCAGAAACCCAAGGAGGGGTCACTATGAGTCACATCTGACTCAATGGCACATAACAACAACAACAACAACAATCCATACTGCAGATTGCAATATTTCATTTTCATCAGTAATTTCCAAGTCATCTTCACTTTTAGCAAGGAAAGTTGTCATCTGCATATCTCAGATTGCTAATGAATCTTGCCCCAATCTTGATGCCATATTCTTCTTCATATAGTCCAGCTTCTTGCATTATTTGCTCAGCATACAGATTGAACAAGTATGGTGAAATGATATGACCCTGACACACTCGCTTCCTGATCTTAAATAATACAGTATACCCTTATTCTGTTCAAGCAACACCCCTCTGGTCTATGTGCAGGTTCCTCATGAGTACAATTAAGTATCCTGGAATTCCCATTCTTCTCAATGTTATCCACAATTTGTTATGATCCACACCATTGAATGACTTTGCATAGTCAATGAAACACAAGTAAACATCTTTTGGTATTCTTTGCTTTCAGCCAAGATTCATCTAACATTAGCTATGATATCCCTTGAACCCCATCCCCTTCTGAATCCAGCTTGCTTTTCTGGAAGTTCTCTGTCTATTTATTGCTTCAACCATTTTTGAATTATCTTCAATAAGATTTTACTTACATGTGATAGTAATGATACTGTTAGACAATTTCCTCATTCTGTGGGATCACCTTTCCTTGCAATGGGTATAAATATAGATATCTTCCAGTCAGTTGGCCAAGGAGCTATCTTCCCAATCTCTTGGTATAGATGAGTGAGTGCCTCCAGGGGGCATCCATTTATTGAAACATCTCAATGGATATTCTGTCAATTCTCAGAGCCTTGTTTTTTGCCAGTTCCTTCAGAGCAGCTTCAACTTCTTCTTTCAATACCATTGGTTCTTGATCATATGCCACCCCTTGAAATGGATGAACATTGACAAATTCTTTTTGGTACAATAAATCTGTGTATTCCGTCCATCTTCTTTTGATGTTTCCTTCATCATTCAATATTCTGCCCAGAGAATCATTAGATATTGCAATTCAAGGCTTAATTTTTTTCTTCAGTTATTTCAGCTTGAGAAATGCCAATCATTTTCTTCCCTTCTGGTTTTCCATCTCCTGGTCTTTGCACATTTTATCATAATTATTGACTTTATCTTCTCGAGCTGCTCTTTGTAATATTCTGTTCAGCTCTTTGATCGTGTCATTTCTTCCTTTTGCTTTAGCTACTCTCTGTTCAAGGGCAAAATTAAATAGGTAGGATAAGCTTTACTCTCCCAGCTAAAACAACTGAAAAAAAAAGAAAGAGAAGAAAATACACAAAAACAAAATCCTCCAAGACATTGAAAATCAACATGAAAGGAAAGTAACTGAAAAAAATACAGAAAGTGAATTCAAAATGGAGTCTCATCAGTAATCACCACACTATTTCCCTTTAGCATTTTAGTACTTGAAAAACTAAGTACAGTAGTTTGAACTGGGATTCTGATGCTCTGAACAGCTCCCTGAGTCAGAGTGCACCAAACTCAGAAGAGTAGAACTAGACAGGAGGAATGTACATGACAGGGAAAAAAATAAAAATAAAAATAACAAGATCAGAAGATCTATCCTACAGAGTCTGACAGGCAGCAAGAAAGGCCATCGGGAACTTTCCTGGGGGAGCGACCAGCAGGCAAGAATGGCAATCTGAGACCTTCCTGGGTTAAGGAAGAAGATATACCACACCAGCATACCAGCAACTACACCAGCATACCAGCAATCACCCCAAGGATCTACCTTCAGCAACTGATTATATCAGTAACTTGGGTCAGCTACGTGCAAATGGGCATGTCCAATGCCGCTGAAGCTTGACCAGAAAGTCCACTGGTGGTGCAGGAGGGTGGGCCTGGGGTGGTGCCTCCACAGCAGGTCACCAAGTAGGCTTGGGTCAGCTTAGTGGCACTGAGAGGCTTGTGCCTGACTCTACCAGTAATGGTGGGACTACAGATTAATTGTAGGCATTTTCCTAACTTCAACACTGCTGAAACAGAGCAGATCTTTGGTGCTGCAGGTGGGTGGACTCACAGAGGAACTCCTGAGGTGGACTGTGGTCTGGGCCAATTGGGCCAGCACCACAGATGAGAAAGACCAGAGAGAGAAACCTCGTGGAAGATCACAGAGCCAAGAAGTAATCTTGGGTTGGCTTTTTAGCACTGAGCAGCTTCGGGAGTGGGGTTTATAAGTGTGTCTGAGCCTGGCAGAAAGTGATGGCCCCCTAACAACTGGAGCCTTTGCTGAAATTAAGCTGTGGGCCTGTAAATAACAGTACAACTTCATCAGTAGCAGCCTACTCAAAGCCCTAGAAACTGCCCCTAGCAACAGTGAGCTTTCCTTCTTCAGCTCCCACCTTCACCACCAATAACTTCATTCATTCAATAGAAGAAAGCATATTCAGGTAACATAAAGCCTTCCACTTTGAACTCTATACCCTCTTTTTGACACACAGAAACCCAAATCCACATTCCACACAGTGATTCCACCATCACAAAGAAAACTGCAGAGCAACCTAGCACACCTGAATTAATAACTTAAAAAAATAATAAAATATCCCAGGCTCACCTTTTCAAAATATTAAACCATAAAACCAAGACAAAACAGATCAATACATAACCAACAGTTAAGGACAACCTTAAAATATCTAGGAAACAACAGGCAACCTCAAATCAGGAAAAAAAAAA
>NW_006922393.1:718247-722580 GCF_000298275.1 Orycteropus afer afer | reverse complement strand
TGTCTTTGGAAAGGGATCAATCAGAAAAAAGATCAAAACAAACTGAAGAAAGCCTTAGATTCATGTCAGATACCATCAAAAGGAATAACCTACATGTCATTGGAACTCCAGAACAGGAAGAGAAAAATAAGACCACTGAGAAAATTGTCCAATATTTGTTGGAAGAGAACTTCTCTCATATTATGAAAGATGATAATATGTCAATTCAGGAAGTCCAATGAACCCCAAACAGGATAAAACCCAAAAGAAAATCACCAAGACACATCATCAACAAACTCATCAAAACCAAAGACAAAGGCAGAATCCTGAAAGCAGCAAAAAATATTTAAGTAAAAAAGTTATTTAAAAATGTCAACCAGTAAGAATAAGCTTTGATTTATCAGCAGAAACCATGCAATTGAAAAGGCAATGGGAAGGTATATATAAAACCCTAAAAGAAAAATTTTTAACCAAGAATTATGTACCCAACAAAAATGTCCCTCAAATATGATTGTGAAATTAGGAGTTTTCCAGATAAACAGAAGCTAAGGGAATTTGTTACAACCAGACCAACCTTACAAGAGTTACTAAAGGGAGTCCTTTGAACAGAGAACCAAAAATGGCAAATAAAAACCAACTATTAATATGCAAGATGACATAACCCAGAAACCACAGCTATGGACATATCCAAAGTAAAATAAGCTTTCAATATCGTGAACAGGGAACCAGAGACATCAATTAGCAAGTGAGGACAATTACAAACCCAAAAGAGGGAAAATACTGTGTAGTTTCTGAACTTATAAATGATGAAGAAGTCAAGAGAGCTGCAAGATAGAATGGACTGTTTTAATCTCAGGGACAAAATTATAAATGACAGGGTAATCTCAAAGAAAAATGATAAACCTTCACATCACAATGAAAAAGAGGACAAGCACAAATATTCAGCAAATACTAAAACAATAGCAACAAAGGAAATGATAACATGATTCATTAACATAATGAGCTCAGCACAGAAAATAATATAGAACAAAGAAACCAGGGACACCATGAAAAAACACATAAAAAAGGACAACAACCAATTCATACTTGTCAATAATTACACTGAATGTTAATGGATTAAATGCACCACTTAAGAGCAGTGAGTTGCAGATTGGATAAGAAAACAAACCCACCAATATGCTGTCAACAAGAGACACACCTTAGAGACAAAGGCAAAAATAGACTAATTATCAAAGGTTAGAAAAAGATATATCAAGTAAATGGCAACCGTAAAAGAGCAGGAGTGGCAATGTTAATTTCTGATCAAATTGACTTTAAGACAAAAATCACCATACAAGACAAGGAAGGACACTATTTAATGATTAAAAGATCAATTGAACATGAAGATATAACCATAATAAATATCTATGGATCCAACGAAAGAACCCCCAAATACATAAATCAGACATTAAAAAGGATGAAAAGTCAAATAAATGACTCCTCAGTCATAGTGGGAGGCTTTAATAAACCACTTTCAATGAAAGATAGAACAACCTGAAAGAAGCTCAACAAAGATGCAGTAGTGCTAAACAATACAATCCACCAACTTGACCTTATAGACATCTGCAGAGCACTTCATCCAACAACAGTACAATATACATTCTTTTCCAGTGCCCATGGAACATTTTCTATGATAAACCATATGTGAGGCCATAAAGCAAGCTTTCATAAATTTAAAAGCATTGAAATACTTCAAAGCATCTTCCAGATCATAATGCTATCAAATTAGAGATCAATAATAGGAAGATCAATGGAAAAAGAGTAAACACATAGAAACTGAACAACATCCTCCTTAAGAAAGACTTGGTAAGAGAAGAAATAAAAACTGAAATTCAAAAATTCCTTGAATCAAATGAGAATGAAACACAACATACCAAAATCTGTGGGATTCAGCAAAAGCAGTGATCAGAGGCCAATTTATATCAATAAATGCACACATAAAAACCAAGGAAGTCAATCAGCAGACAACAACAGCAACTAACCTCTCAGAGGGAATAAAACTTCTAGGTACAAACTTCCAAATGGAGAGGAAAACAAGACAATGTCTTCACAGTACACACTGTTCTAAAAATGTAGAGACAAGAATATACTCCAAGGTAACCACAGAGAAATGTAATAATCCCCCTAAGCAAATCCAGAAGGAAGGAAAACATACGGGTTTAATAAGCACAAAACCAACAGTAAAGAATAAAAGGGAGAAACCACTAGCCAACAAACTGAACTCATCACAGAAAAGTATATGGACCAAGGAAACACCAACAACATGACAAAAAAGCACAACAGAGTGACAGCAATCAGTTCATACCTATCACTAATTACACTCAATGTGAATGGACTAAACACACTTATCAAGAGAAAGAGAATGGCAGACTGGATAAGAAACAAAGACCCATCCATATGATGCTTACAAGAGATCCACCTTAGACACAAATATAAAATCAAATTAATTAAGAGTTTAGTGATGGAAAGAAAATATACCAAGCCAATGGAAACCAAAGCAGGAGTGGCAATATTAATTTCTGACAAAATAGACATTAAGGTGAAAAATGTCATAAGAGATAAAGAAGGACATTATTGACAAAGAAGACATTACAATAATAAATATTTATGCACTCAATGAAAATGCTCCAAAATATATGAAGCAAATATTAACTAAATTAAAAGGGATAATAGACAACCTTACAATAGTAGTAGGAGACTTTAATACATCACTTTCAAAGAGAGACAGGTCAACTAGAAAAATACTCAACAAAGATACAGAAGAGTTCAACAATACTGTCAATTAACTTGACCTTATAGACATATACAGAGCATTTCACTCAACAAAAACACAATTCACATTCTTCTCCAGTGTACATAGATCATTCCCCAGAATAGACCATATGTTAGGACATAAAGCAAGCCTCAATAAATTAAAAAACACTGAAATATTGCAAATCATATTCTCAGACCACAATGCTATAAAATTAGAAATTAATAATAGGAAATGCAAGAAAAAAACATCAAACATATAGAAGCTGAACAACTCACTGCTCAAAAACTACTGAGTAATAGAACAGATAAAAACTGAAAAAAAAAAATCTTAGAAATAAATGAGAATGAAGATACATCATACCAAAACCTATGGGACACAGCAAAAGCAGTACTCAGAGGGCAGTTTATAGCAAAATGACAATGTATACATCAAAAAAGAGGAAAGAAACAAAATCAACACTCTAACTTATCAACTCCAACAACTAGAAATAGAACAGCAAAAGAATCCTACACTATCTAGAAGCAAGGAAATAATAAAGATCAGAGCAGAGATATATGAAACAGAAAATAAAAAAAGAAAAACAGAGAAAATCAACAAAACAAAAAGCTGGTTCTTCAAAAAGATTAACAACATCAATAAACCATTGGCAGTTCTAACAAAGAAATGAAAGAGAAGATCCAAATCACAAGAATTATAAACAAAAATGGTGTCATCACAACAGAACCAACTGAAATAAAAAAAGATACTGACAGAATATTATTAAAAAACAGTTCTACAACAATTTTGAGAATCTAGAAGAGATGGACAAGTTTCTAAAATCACAAGACCTACTTTAAACATCCCACTCAGAGATAGAAAACTTGAACAGACCTATAACAAAAGAAGAAATTGAACAGGTCATAAAAAACTTCCCACAAAGAAAAGCCCCGACCTGATGGCTTCACTGGAGACTTCTATCAAATATTCAGAGAAGAGTTGACACGTATGCTATTCAAACTATTCCAGAACATAGAAAAAGATGGAATACTCCCAAACTCATTTTATGAAGCAAGCATAACACTAATACCAAAACCAGGAAAAGACACCACTAGAAAGGAAAACTACAGACCAATATCTCTCATGAATATAGATGCAAAAATCTTTAACAAAATCCTAGCCAACAGAATCCAACAACATATAAAAAAAAAATTAATACACCAGATGAAGCGGGTTTCATACCATGTTTACAATGTTGGTTCAATATCAGAAAATCAATCATTGTAATCCACCACATAAACAAAACAAAACAAAAAACTATATGATTATATCAACCGATGCAGAAAAGGTATTTGATAACATCCAACATCCACTCTTGTTCAGAACTCTCAGCAAAATAGAGGCAGAAGGGAAATTCCTCAACATAATAAAGGGTAGGTATGTAAAGCCAATGGCCAACATCATTATTAATGGAGACTCAAGGCATTCCCATTACGAATGGGAATCAGAGAGGGATGCTCTCTATCACCACTTCTGTTTAATGTTGTATTGCAAGACCTGGCCAGAGCAATAAGGCAAGAAAGA
>NW_006922393.1:715814-718131 GCF_000298275.1 Orycteropus afer afer | reverse complement strand
CCTACTGGAACTAATAGACATGTTCAGCAAAGTGGCAAGATATAAAGTCGATATACAAAGTCAGTTGGATTCCTCTACACCAACAGAGTCCTCTGAAAAAGAAATAAGGGAAACAATATCATTCACAATAGCTACTAAAGAGATAAAATATCTAGGAATAAACCTCACCAGTGACCCAAAAGACCTATACAAAGAAAACTATAAAACATTGCTACAAAAGACAGCAAGGGCATGACATAAATGGAAGAATCTACCTTGTTCAGGGATAATTAGACTAAATATTGTGAAAATGTCAATACTACCTAAAGCATCTATACATTTAAGATAATCCAGATACAGATTTCAACAAATTTTTTTAAGGACATGGAAAAACTACTTACTAATTTCATATGATAAGGAAAGAGACCTTGGATAAGCAGAGGACTTCTCAAGAAGAAAAACAAAGTGGGAGGCCTCACATTCCCAGATCATAAGAACAACCACTGTATTCAAAACAGCATGGCATTGGTACAAAGAAAGACAGATAGACAAATGGAACAGAGTCGAAAGACCAGATATACACCCATCCATCTATGGAAAACTGATCTTTGACAAGGTCCAAAACCCATTAAACAGGGAAAGAGACAGCCTCTTTAACCAATGGTGCTGGCAAAACTGGATATCCACCTGTAGAAAAATGAAACAAAACCCATACTTCACCCTATAGTGATCAAAAACTTAAATGTAAAACCCAAAACTAGAAAATTCATCAAAGATTAAATAGGGGCAAACCTGGGAGCCCTAATTTATGGCATAAATAGACTATCAAGCATAATCCAGAATGTTCAGGAGATAGAAGAGAAGCTAGATGACTGAGACCTTTTAAAAATTAAATTCTTATGCACATCAAAAGACTTCATCAAAAGGGTAAAAATGGAACCCACAGATTAGGATAAAATATTTGCCTATGACATATCTGATAAAGTACTTATCTCCAAAATCTATAGAAAACTTCAACACCTCAACACCAAAAAGACAAATAACCCAATTCACAAATGGGCAAAAGACTTGAAGACACTTCACCAAAGAAGATATACAGACAGCCAACAAACACATGAGAAATTGCTAGCAATCATTAATCATTAGAGAGATGGAAATCAGAACAACAGTGAGATCTCATCTTACACCAGCAATAATAGCTAAGTTCAATAGGTCAGAAAATAACAAATGCTGGTGAGGTTGCGGAGAGATTGGAACTCTTGTGCATTGTTGGTGGGATTGTAAAATGCTACAACCATCGTTGCAAACGGTATGGCATTTCGTTAAAAAACTGAAAATAGAAGTACCATTTGACCTAGCAATTCCATTAGTAGGAATATATCCTAAAGAGATGAGAGACAGCACACCAACAGACATATGTACACCTATGTTCATCGCAGCACAATTCACTATAGCAAAGAGATGGAAACAACCTAAATCCCCATCAACGAATGAGTGGATAACCAAACTATGGCACATGCAGACAATGGAATACTATACTAAATTAAAGGACAGTGAGGGATACACGAATCATCTCACAAGGTGGATGAACCTGAAGGACATTATGCTCAGTGAATAAGTTAATAGCAGAAGACAAGTACTGTATGAGCCCTTTACTGTAAAAAGACAAAGAAAGGTTTTCTTGGGAAAGGGAACTCACTTTGTACGTTACCGGGATGGGGAGGGACGAGGAGGGATTAATTTGGGGCTAGTGGACGCCTACATACTGTTGTGGGTAGGGGGAGGGATATACGTGAAGAATCTGTGATCACCATGATAACATTAGGAAATGGGAGGACATCGAATTGTGCACATAAGAGATAGACAACAGATGCTAATATCATCCAATGTGTCCACAATGTTGCATTGCTATTAACATCAAACACCAGTCTACAGATAAATACATAAACATCTGAGATGATCAGACAGGAATCAGTGAACAGAAGTATACTCTAGATCAAGGATAGACTCAGCTGAGGCTAATCTTGCCCAGATACTAGTGATACAAAATACCTGCAGTCCTTACAGAAACAATAGAAGACAGATACAGAGTATTCCCTCACAGACAACCAGACACTATGGGAGAGAGATCCAATAGGTCTACCATCTCAGGGCCATCTTACTGGGGGACACTAGACTCAATTGGCACAACAAAATACATAAAAGCCTTGCTCCACATCCTACATTGGTGAGTAGCATCTGGGGTCTTAAAATCTTTCAAGCAGCCATCTAAGATGCAGCTAATGGTCTCCTAACATCAGAAGTGAAGAACACACACACACACACACACACACACACA
>NW_006922393.1:713343-715714 GCF_000298275.1 Orycteropus afer afer | reverse complement strand
CTCATAGAACCCCACAGAAGATATATCCCAGGAGAAAAACACTGAGACATATTATAATCAAACTCTCCAAAACCAAAGACAAAGAAAACATTCTGAGAGCTGCCCAGAACAAAAGAAATATTACTTATAATAATAAAACAGTTAGGCTGAATTCTAATTACTCAACAGAAACCTTGCAGGCAAGAATGCAATGTGACAGCATATATAAAATACTGAATGGAAAGAACTTCCAACAAAGAATCCTATGTTGTTGTTGTTGTTTGCCATCGAGTCAGACCCAACTCATAGCGACCCCTCCTTGGGTTTCCGAGGCAGTATCACTACAGAAGTAGATTGCCCCATCTTCCTTCCGAGGACTGGCTATATCTAGCCAAATTATCCATCTAATATGAGGGTGAAATCAAGGCATTCTCAGACAAACAGAAAATAAGGGATTTTGTAAAAACCCAACCAACCCTTCCAATGCTTAAGGAAATTCTTCCAATAGAGAACCCACAACAGAGATAAACAAAATCAGGATACAAGGCATCAACACCAAAACCAAATCAGAAATCAAACTGAAAATAAGACCATAAAACATTGTACTCTAAAAACCAAGGAAGTCAGAGTTCTGGTAAGATGGCCAAATAGGCAGAAAGATGGCACAGACCCTCTTCAACAAAGAAAAGGGGAACCAATTACAATAGATACAGAAGATATTCCTGGACCCCTGAGCCTTGAAGGGAAGGATATAGAAGTGGACTAAACTCCAACTAGCAGAAGAATTTGCATGAAAAGACCAAAGAAGGAGACATACAGAGCTGCAGTCTGTCAGTGATCCTGATGGCACAGACAGCTTGGATATTGCTGACTGGTGGTAGGACCTAAAATTAACCTAAAAATTGGCCCTGCCAGACAGGGACTTCATGGAGGACTGCTCTGGTGGCTGGTGAATAAAAGGGGAAGCAGTGAAGAGGAAGGTGGACTGAGCTGTGTTATTTTGTCTGTCTGGAGCACATAGCCATTTTGAATGTTTACAAGTGGCTTGACCATTTTTGATATTTAAAACGACAGCATTCTACCAGATTCCTGGGACTTAAGAACAGGTTCCACTTGCTGGGAACCACAAGGACATTCCAGACCCAGACAACTGGAAAGGTGTGACCTTCTCTTTGTTACTCTTATAACCTGCACACTCTTGGTGAATGGAAGTGTGGCCATGCCTCATTCCCACCCATTGTCTGGGCTGGCAGGAATTCCATCCCAGTCTGTGTGCTCAGACAGAGGCTGGTTGCCCTGCCCTGCCTTGATTTTCTTTTCTTCTGTTCTCTAATTTGTTTGGTTTTGTCTGTTTTAAAACAACTACCATTATTATTACTTTTGTGCTTTTTACTATTATTCTTTATTCTTCCCCTCCCAGGTTGTAGTTTTCAGCCTTTTTTTCTTTTCCCTGTGCCTGGTTGCAATTTTTATTTCTTTCTCACCTTTAACCCCATTCCTTGTTTTTCTTTTGCATTTTTCCCATTTTTTTCTTCATTATTCTCCATCTCCACCTTTTCTCTCTTATTGCCTTGACACCAGATATTGCAGGTGTTTTTTTGTTTGTTTGTTTGTTTATTTTTCCTTCTTCCTCTTCCCTTTTTTCTTTCTTGGTTATTGTTCCTATGTGATTACACAGTTTATTTTTTGTCCATTGGCTTTTACTTTTTTAATGGTTATTCAATTGGTGTTTTTGTCTGACTGGAAGACAGCAACTGTCCTCATATGACAAAACTACACCCACACCTCCTGCAGCTTCACTTACTGAGTGAGAGCCACCACTTCTTTCTCCACCAACGGACCAACAATAAACAACCACCAAGAAATGCCTGACTCACCCTTGGCTGCTCCTCACAGACAATTAACAGAGATCTAAATATAACAATGTCACAATGTCTTGGAGACAACAGACCATCACAGCCCACACAAAGAAGCAAGATAAAGTAGTAGAAACTAGGGAGCAGGATACAGACCCAGTACATATCCCTGAGGAAGGAGCAGCAATGGAACTCTCTGATAAGGAATTCAAGAGAATTATATTTAGGTTAAGTATCTTCAAAGGATTGATAAACAGACCAAGGAGAACACAGACAAAACCCTAGAAGAATTTTGGAAGAAAATACAAGAAAAAAATGATAAAATAAATAAATAAATATAACTGATTCTAAATCTACAAACTTGTCTGTCGGTTTGTCCTACTGTGGTGACATGTAGACATGAGTTTTGAGGCTGAGCCTCTGGTGTTAAAACCCAGTGAGATGCACCTGGTGCATAGGTAACAGCCAGTTTATAGACTGAGACAGACTAGGAAGAAGGAAGAGGCCGTCCACTTCTGAAAGAATTGGCCAGGGAA
>NW_006922393.1:694594-704858 GCF_000298275.1 Orycteropus afer afer | reverse complement strand
CTATGCTACCAGAGCTCCTACAGCACATATAGATATGTAGAGATATTCCTTTTCAAAGCTTATACATAGCTTATACATGAGTTCAGTTCTATTTGCTTTCTCATACCAGTTTAATTTGCATGTATATCTCTGTATCCACTTGTAGATCACTGTTATTACTGTTACTACAAGGTTGTGTATGTAATAGTATTTAATTTTGTTACCTTTAACTCCTGTGCTCCTCCATGTGCATTCCTTTCCCTTGATCATTTTGTACTGGCCTCTTTATTATATATCACCTTTTCATTCACCTAAATTAATACATGTCTACCTTCTATTTAGTGAATTACCAATCCTTCCCCTCCCACCCCTGGGAATCTTTGAAGAATGTTACTTTCTGTGTCTAAACCTTTTCTTGACTTTTTACAGTAGTCATCTCATACAATATTTGTCAAATTCTGACTGACTAATTTCACTCCAAATAATGTCCTCCAGGTCCATCCATGTTATAAGATGTTTTGCAGACTGGTTGTTAAACTTTAACATTGAACAATATTCCATTTTGTGTATGTACTATAGTTTCTTTATTCATTCATCTGCTGATGTGCTCTTAGGTTGTTTCCATCTTTTTGCTATTGTGAATAATGCAGTGAAAGGGTGTGCATATTTCTGTTCATGCCATGGCTATTATTTCTCTAAGATACATTCCTAGTACTGATATTGCTAGATCCAGCTACCACTGCTCTGGAAGGGATGATAATAGAAGGTCCTTAATAGAGTGTGTGGGGGGAAATTTGGAACAAAATTCAAAATAATGAAAAAGACAGGCTTACTGATCTGATAGACACTGGTAGAACCCCCAAGACTTTGGCTATTAGACACCCTTCAATCCTGAAACTAACACACATATGGCTCCACTTTCAGCCAAACAATATTCATATCTAGAAAATGAAGATTAACACCAGAGAGGTATGTACTCCTTAGAACAATCACTAATAGGAGATCATAAGGGCAGTATTTGCCAGGTGTAAAGTTCAGAAGACAGGAAGGGATAGGACAAAAGATCTAAGGGAAACAGTAAACACAGAGAGGAAGTGGGAAGAGTGCTGTTACACTGTGGAGTTGCAATTAATGTCACAAAACAAAATGTACATGAATTGTTGAATGGAAAACTAAATTATTATCTAAGCCTTCACCCAAAGCACAATAAAAAGTTATAAGAAATAATAAAATAAAATTATTATAGCAATGAAAGCAAGTTGTTTCTTTCCCATACATGCTTTTACCATTAAATATTACAATATAAAGTGTATTTTTTAAACACTTTAAAATAATATTATTTCAACAGATTAAGAACAGGAATGTATCCAGAATAAAATACAAGCTAGGTACCTAAGAGAGTTTTACACAATTTTCCTCTCAGTTGGTACTCCTTTTGAATATAACCTCATTTCAGCTCAAAGTCTATTGTCTGGGGATACAATAACAGATGAAATAATTTCTTTTCAAAACCCTTATTTAAATTATGCTCAAAATATTTTTATTTTCATCAATTTAGAGGAAAAAAATGCAAATATGTAGTAAACATGGAAAAAAAAAAAAAAAGTTCAGTCCTAATTAACAAAACTCAAATTAAAAAGTGAGGTGCTATTTTTAGTCTATTAAAATTGGAATTTGTTTAATACCAATTCCAGATACTGGCAAAGGTGATATAAAATTCATATAATAATGTTCATAGTAGCAAAAATTTTTTAAAACTTTCATAAAATATAGTGAAGGCCTTAAAAATGGTCATAAAATTTTGCCCCACAATTTCTCTGCTAGAACTCTACTGTAAGACAATAATGCAATCAAATGTTATACACAAAAAGTTTCAAAGTAGCAGTACAATAAAACAATACATCAGTCACCAATCCACATCTGGCAGTTGCATCATAGTTCTTAAGTTGTGATAAGTAGAGTTCGAGAGTTAAACACAGGAGGAATCAATGTAATCAAACTGATCAACTCACTGGGGCTATCAGTTCTATATTTCCAATTCAAACCATTTGTTTTTATCTGTTTTACACGTTGTGTTCTAGTTAAGATTCATATTTTCTTAGAATTTTCAGTCTATCCCAAATAGAAAATAAGATCCATGAAGAACCTATCCAAGAGTGATGTTGTTGTTGCCGTTAGGTGCAGTCGAGTCATCTCTGACTCATAGAGACGTTATGTACAACAGAACTAAACAGTGCCTAGTCCTGCTCCAACCTCATGATCCTTGCTACACCTGAACCCATTGTTGCAGTCACTGTGTCAATCCATCTTGTTGAGGGATTTCCCCTTTTTTGTTGAACCTCCATTTTACCAAGCATGATATCCTTCTCCAGAGAATGATCCCTTCTGACAATATGACCAAAGTAGGTGAAATGAAGTCTGGCCATTCTCAATTCCAAGGAGCACTCCAGCTATACTTCTTCCAGGACAAACCTGTTAGTTTGGGCAGTCCATGGTACTTTCAGCATTATTCACCAATACTACAATGCAAAAGCATCAAGAGTGATATGCTTCCTCATTTCCCAAAACCCACCACACTGTCTGGCTTATAGTAGGATTTCAAATATTAGATGATATTATGTATGGATTTTAGGTTTTTTTCCCTGATTAAAGAAAAAATTCAAAACTATTAAATTAGGAGCTCTGGTGACATAGTACCTGAAGCATTTGACTGCTAACCAGAAGGCTGGTGGTTCAAACCCACCAGCAACTCCTCAGAAGGAAGTTTGGGCAATCTACTTCCATAGTGATACTGCCTCAGCAACTCAAGGAAGGGTCACTATGAGTTGGATCCAACTCGATGGCAGTGGGTTTTGTTTTGTTTGATGATTTATTTGCATTATAATGGCAGAGTATAGTAGTTATGACAGAGGTTGCATGGCTACTTGCTAAAAATATTTACAAATGGGACCTTAATTGAAAAAATTTGCTGATCCCGGATTTGTATAATAGAACTGTATACAGTCATTAAAAATAATGTAATGAAATCATTAAAAGACATAAAATATGGTCATGATGATATGGTATTAAGTGTAAATAAAGATTAAAAAGGAAAAGTACAATGCCAAGCATTGATGAGAAGTAGGACAACAAACAGTTTCCTACACTACTGATTAGGCTATGAATTCTTATGACTATACTGTAAAGCAGCTTGGATTTTTATACTGTAATTGTAAGTATACATAACCCCTAATCAATAAACTTCTCTCTGAACATTTATCCAGTCCAAGTAAGTGTGTTGTAGGTGCCATTGAGTTGATTCTCACTTACAGTGATGCTATATACAACAGAACAAAACACTACCCAGTGCTGCACAACTTCATAATGGTTGCTAAATTCAAACCTATCTTTGCAGCCACTGTGTCAATCCTTCTCATTGAGGGTCTTTCTCTTTTTTGCTGACCTACAGTTTACCAAGCAGTAAAGTAACTCCACATAACATGTCCAATGTACATGGAGGAAGTCATACTACACCTTCTTCTAAGAGTATTCTAGCTGTATTTTTTCCAAGATAAAATTTCTTGTTCTCCTGGAAGTCTGTGGTATATTCAATATTCTTTGCCAACACCACAACTCTAATGCATCAATTCTTCATCCTTCCTTTTTCATTTTCCAGCTTACACGTGTATATAAAATGACTGACAATATTATAGCTTAGGTTGAGTTCATCTTAGTCCTCAAAGTTACATCTTTGCTTTTTAACACTCTAGAGAGGTCCCTTGCAGCAGATTTCCCCAATGTAATACATTATTTGATTTATTGTCTGCAACTTCCATGGGTCTTGATTGTGGATCTTATTAAAATGAAATCCTTAACAACTTCAGTCTTTGATCTTCATCAGTAAGTACTGCAAGTCCTCTTCACTTTCAGCAGGCAAGGTTATGTCATCTGCACATTGCAGTTTCTTAATGAGTCTCCCTTCAATCCTGATGTGGTGTTCTTCTTCATATACACCATATATGTGTGTGTGTGTGTGTGTGTGTGTGTCTATTTTTTTTTCCTCAACATACATATTGGATTGAATGGTGAAAACATACAACCCTGATGCCCACTTTTCCTGATTTAATATCACACAGTACCTTCTTGTTCTGGTTGAATGATTTCCTCATGGTCTACGTAAAGCTTTTGCATAAGTACAATTACGTTCTCTGGAATTCCCATTCTTTGCAATGTTATCCATAATTTGTCATGATCCACATAATCAAATGTCTTTACATAGCCAATAAACCACAGGTAAACATCCTTCTAGCATTTTCTACTTTCAGCTAAAATCCATCTGACATCAGCAATGATGTCCCCTGGGTAAAAATTATCATAGTTACATTATTTATAATAGACACAAACATGAAACATTCATCAAGGGTACACTGGATAATTATCATATATTCTTACAATAGGAAAAAACCTTCAGTAAAAAATTAATCACCACTACACACAAAAGCAAGGATAAATTTCACAAACAATGTTAAGTGAAAGTAGCAGACCCAGCAGAATATATATTTTCCATTTACATGAAGCTCAGTAATAGGCAAGACTAATGTATGTTAGATGATAGTATAGTGTTTACCTGTGCAAAAGAGGACAAGAAAATAAATTTATAGGGCATATGAAGGGACCTCTGAAGTGAGGGTAGTATTTTACTACTTTGATGTTGATGTTAATGGTAGTTAGGTGGCCATATTGATTTACTAATAATTTATTGATTTGTCTACTATTGATTGAATATGTTATAGCAAAATAAAAATACTTCAAAAATGAAAAAGAGTTATTAGAAATGAATTCTGTATGTTCAACACGCTAGATGGAGTAGTCAGTATATTAAGATAAGGTAAAAATATTTAAAAACTAATTTCTAATTTCTAGAGAATAAAGGTATAATGTCTGAGATTAAGAATAACACACATTACCAAACCAAACCACACTTACTGACACTGAGTTGACTTCAATTCACAGTGACCCTTCAGGACAGAGTAGAACTACTCAATAGATTTTCCAAGTCTATAAATCTCTACAGAAGCAGATTGCCTCATCTTTCTCCCCTGGAGCATCTAGTAGTTGAACCATTATCCTTTTGGTTAACAGCTGAATGCTTTAACCACTACCTCACCAGAGCTCCTTGAGGAAAACATTGTATGATATTAATTGCAGTTTACATATTGCAGAAGAAAATATCAATGAACTTGAAGAAGTAGCAATAGACTATTTAAAATGGAACACACATTAAAATGGAGGTTAGAAAAAATAGAGCATAAATGAACTGGAAAGAATCTTCTAGTGAGTAAATATATTGCAATTGGTGTTACTGAAAATATTTAATTAAATAATGGCCAGAATTTCCCAAATTTGATGAAAGCAATAAACCCACATAGCCAAGAAATTCAAAGATCCTCAAACACAAGAAGCATGAATAAAACTATTCCCAGGCATATTACAATGTAATTGCTTAAAATCAGTGATGATCAACCTTTTTTTTTCAGCAACAATGCAAGCTAGAATATGTTGAAGCAACATTTTGAAATTACTGAAAGCAAAACAGAGTCTTGTAAAATTAAAATTTTTTACCCAGCTAAATTATCTTTTTTAAAAAATGAAAATGAAATGAATACTCTTTGAGATATGAAAAAACTAAAATAATGAATAACTAGCATACTTGGAATGCAAGAAATGTTAGAGGAATTCCTTTAAGTGGAAGAAAAATAACATCAAAATGGAAAGTTTGTTGGTAAATACAAAACTTTTTTTTCTTATTTGAATCTTAAAATGTTACAAATGTTTTAAGTCAGCCTAAGACTTCTCTTTGCAGCTTATAGACGCTAACATGAGGAAATTTGGTAGGACAATATCATCAAAATGAAAACTCAGCTCTAGAAACAGTCTCTATCCCTCACAAGTGCAAGGGTACTGCCATACTGCCAAAACAGTTACCTAGGGAAGAATGCTTATTAATCCTTAGGGGCCTGTGACTAACCTCTGCCATTGAGAGGCATCAGAAACTTGGTGTAGAGAAGCCTCTCTCCTCTTTGTGTACAATTTCAACAGGAACCCTAGGAATATCAGGAAAACAAAAAAAGTCCCAAAAATTGCACTGTAAATATTATGTCATTAGTAGAACAATCCATACAATTAGGGCAGAATCTATGTGCTATGCCTAAGCAGGATGATAGCCCAATGAAAGAAAATATCTAAATAAGACTCATAGTTTCCTAATAAAATAGACAAAATATCTAGTGAGAAAGTAAAAAATTGCCCATCATACTAAGAACCAAGAAAGTCACAATTTAGTTAACTAAAGAAAATCAGTTGATGAAAGCACTGAGATGGACCAGATATTGCAATTATTGTACAGACACTTCAAAGTAGCCAACATCAATTGCAATCAGTTCCAAATTCTCTTAAAGGAAATGTAAAATAGAAACAGCAATGAGTAAATTGAAGTATTTTCAGCAAAAAAAGGATATTAAATAGTTTAAAAGGAAAATATAAATAAACACACAAACTGACTCATGGAATTGGTTCAGTAGTAGAGTGGAGATGGCTTGAGATAGCATCTATGAACTTGAGAAGAGACCAATAGAATTGAAACAAATGTAAAACAGTAAGAAATAGATTAAGATTAAAAGAGAGACAGAGATGAACATTCTCTTCAGGGACCTGTGGAACAATGAGCGAGATCCAACATTCATATTTTGAAGTACCAGAATGAGAGCAGAAGAAGTGTGGGGCTGAATATTCCAAGAAATAATGACTAAAATCTTACAAGAATTGGCAAAACAAACAAACCTCTACAGTCAAAATACTGGGCTAATGAAAAATAAGATAAATTGAAACAAATACATAAGAAAAAAATCATAATTAAACTTCTGAATATTAAAGACAGAAAAAAAAATTCTTGACGGCAAGCAAAGAGAAAGCACATTACCTTTATGTGATGATTGATAACAATTTTCTTATTTGAAACCATGGAGACCAGAAGTGATGAAAGAAAAGAACTGTCAGATGTAAATTCTATATATCATAGAACTATTTCCTTAGGAATAAAGATATATAATTTCCTGGGGTTCCCATCTCAATGTGGAGGGATTTAAAGAACATAAACATATTGTATTCTGGAGATAGGAAGTCAAAATTTGAAGTACTCACTATGGTAATTCCTTCTAAATACTCTGAAAAAGAAAATGTTCCATGTCTCTCAGTTTCTGATGGCTGCCAGCAATCCTTTGGTGTTCCTCAGCTGTATATATGTTTATTCCTCTATTAACACATGACAATGTTCTCCCCCCGTGAGTGACTGTGTTTCCATGTCTGCCCTTCTCTTTTATAAGACACCATTCAAAGAGGATTCAATTTAGGACTCATGCTACTCTGGTGTTACTTCCTTAACAGATATGAAAATAAGAAAAATCTATTTTCCAAACAAGTAATTTTCACCAATATGGAGGTTAGGACTTGAAAATGTCTTTTTGGGGGACACAGTTTAATTAATAACAGAAGAGGACCTAAAGACATGCTCAGATGAAAGGAAACTAAACAAACAAACAAAAAGACATAAAGTTAAAAGTTGGCCAAGTAAACTTCTTCAAAATGAAAAAACAGTGTGTGTGGGAGGAACATTGGAAAGAAAGAAAGAACAATGGGAAGAGCAAAATATATGAATATCTACAATAGTCTATCCTTTTCCTCATGAATGGATTTAAACAAAAATTATAAAAACATCTTTTATTTCATAAATGATATGAAGTGCATTATCCAACCTTCCTTCCAAGGAGTGGCTGGTGAGTTTGAACCACAAGCCTTCTGATTAGCAGTCAAATGCCCTAGGCACTATGCCACCAGAGCTCCTATATTTTAAAGTAGGGAAGGCAAATGAATTTAAGTGAAAGTGAGCTTTCCACAATTCACACAGAATGATTAAAAGTTAAAACCAGTTTTCTGTGATATGCTACATTTGCATAATATAATACACAGAATAATCATCATAAAAACTATACAAAAAATATAACCCCAAAGCAATATAAATAAATCAAGAAGAAAGCCAGAAATTGTCTGAAAAAAAAAAAAAAAAAAAACTTACTGCCACTGAGTTGTTTCCAACTCATAACCACCCCCATTGGGTTTAAATTGAGGCTGCAAATCTTTGTGGAAGTAGATCTCCCATTCTTCCTTCCACGGAGCAGCTGTGAGTTTGAATCACTGACCTTCCACTTCACAGTCAAATGCTTTATCCACTACACCACCAGAGTTCCTTCAAAAGTTTCCTAAGTAATATTTTTGTTTTGAGAAAGGAACAGAGAAGCAGAGCAATGAAAACAAAACAAAAACAAAAAAACAGAGAACAAATAATAAAATAGCAGACTTAAATGTTATCATATCAATAATTGCCTTAAATGTACATGGTATAACAATTAAAAGACAGAAATTAGAAAGATTGTCATAAACACTTAATTCAGCTATATGGGAGTTACAAGAATCCTATTTCAAATTATTGAAATAGAAGGACAGGTAGACATTAAAGGATGAAAGACATACCAGGCAAACATTACTTTAAAAAATCTGTAGTATCTATATTAATATTTGATTAAATATGTAAGTGATATATGACTCAAAGAAAATTACTTGAGAAAAAGAGAAAATAGAGTATCAATCCATGAGGAAGACAAAACAACTAAGTAGATGCACAACAAACAACAAAGCCCCAAAATATTTAAAGAAAAAAATTCTAGAAATTAAATGAGAAATAAACAAATATACAAGAGTTAAAGGTAAAAGACAGAAAATTAGCAATTACAAAGAAGATATGACTGATAATAAATAACTAAGATCTAATTGATATATATTGAAATCCTTGAAAACATCAACAGAGTACATATTCTTTTCAAGCGCAACTTATCCTACATTGTTGCATGAACCTCAATAAATTTAAAAGTATTGAAATTATACAGAATATGCTTTCTGAACATAGTGAAAGTAAGCTAGATATACACAAAATAGATAAGAGTTTTTAAGCACATGGAAATTGCACAGCACATTTCTAAATAATCTCCGTACCAAAGAAGTGTCAATGAAAAGTTAAAAAATGTATAAAATGAATGAAAATGAAAACACAGCTTATCAAAATATGTGGGATACCTCTAAAGCAGTGATGAGATGGATATTTTAACAATAGCTTACATATGAAGCAAAGTCTCAATAAAATAATCTAAGTGCCAACCTGAAAAGACTAGAATTCAAGAGTAAGTTAAAGTGTAAGTAAGTCAAAAAAGGGAAGTAAAAAGAAAATCAGGGTAGAAATCACTGAAATTTAAAATAGAAATGCAACTGATTTTATCAATCATCATTTAGTTTGAAATTAATTATCAATTAAATAAAAGCTGATCCTATGAAAAAATCAATTAAATTGATAAATCTCTAGCACAATTGATGAACTTAAAAATGAAAAAAATTCAAAGCACCAATATCAGGATTTAAATAAGAGATTTAGAAGAAAATATTCTAAGCAACTTTTTGCTAACATATTTAACATCTTAGAAGAAACAGACCAATTTCTGAAAAACCACACCATCAAAATTTCACTAAAATGGAATAATTTGAGTAGCCTAAAAACTATAAAGAAATTGAATTTGTAATTTAAATTTCCAGCAAACAAATGTTTATCCCCAAATGGTTTCTCTCATCTATACAGTTTACCTATCTATCCATCTACTCATTTATCTGTCTAATCTCTTTGTCTGTGTGTATGTATTTTTACTTTCATTCAACATGTACAGTATACTTTTATTCAACATGTTGTTGTTGTTGTTATTTGCCGTCAAGATGGACCTGACTCAGAGTGACTTCTCCTTGTGTTTCCGAGGTGGTATCACTCCGGAAGTAGATTGCCCAACCTTCCTTCCAAGGAGTGAATGGTGGGTTTGAACCCACCAGCCTTCTGGTGAGCAGTCAAGTGCCTTGGGCACTATGCTACCAGAGCTCCTTTACTCAACATATAGAGTATATATAGAATGCTTATACACACCCCCAATTTGTTGCCTTTATATTACAACATAATGTCTATACAAGGTATATAAAATTATCCCTACCAAATATAATTTTACTTTGACACACTGATATTATTTTTGGAAATAACATATATTTTAACATACTACATGTGATATACAATCAGGATGTGTTAATTATCACTGGTGACTGGAATGCAAAAGTTGGAAACAAAGAAGAATCACCGGTAGTTGGAAAATTTGGCCTTGGTGAC
>NW_006922393.1:675631-692004 GCF_000298275.1 Orycteropus afer afer | reverse complement strand
TGAAGTGTTATTTTATGTAGCTGATTATGGCAGATATCTAAAGAAAAAAAAGGAACTTTATAAAGGCAATGAATATATGCATATGTATAAATTAAAAAAAAATCAATGCTTTTATTTATTTAATACCATCACACATTTGTCGATTATTGGTACTGGGATGGTTTGGGTGTCACTGTGAGGCTGGAGGCTATGCCATCGGTATTTCAAATACCAGAAGGGTCACCAATGGTGGACAGGTTTCAGTGAAGTTTCCAGACTAAGACAGACTGGAAAGAAGGAAGAGGACATCCACTTCACAAATAATTGGCCAGTGAAAACCTTATGAATAGCAGTGAAACACTGTCGGATATATTACTGGAAAACTTGATGAATAGCCCTGAAACACTGTCTAATATAGTGCCAGAAGATGAACTCCTAAGGTTGGAAGTCACTTAAAATAAAACTGGAGAAGAGCTGCCTTCTCATGTTAGAGTGGACCTTATGACAAGGATGGAGTGAATCTCACAGGACCTTCATTTGCTGGTGTGGCACGACTCAAAATGGGAAGAAACAGCTGCAAATATCCATTAGTAATCAGAACGTGGAATGTATGAAGTGTGAATCTAGGAAAATCGGAAGTTGCCAAAATGAAATGGAATGCATGAAGCGCAATATCCTAGGCATGTTGTTGTTATTTGCTGTCGAGTCAGACCGGACTCATAGTGACCCCTTCTTGGGTTACCAAGGCAGTATCACTAGGGAAGTAGATTGCTCAACCTTCCTTCCAAGGAGTGGCTGGTGGGTTTGAACCGCCAGTCTTCTGATTAGCAGTCAAGTGCCTTAGGCATTATGCTACCAGAGCTCCCATCCTAGGCATAAGTGAGCTGAAATGGACTAGTATTTTCCATTTTGAAGACAATCATATGATCTTCTATGCCAGGAATGAGAAATTGAAGAGGAATGGTGTTTCAGTCATCATCAAACAAGAACATTTCAAGATCTAACCCGAAGTGCAATTAAATCAAAATTAACTTATCTTATCAGTGACAAGATAACATCTATAGACCTACAAGAGAGACCAATTAGTACCACTATCATTCAAATTTATGCATCAACCACTAAAACAAAAGATGAAGAAATTGAAGATTTTTACCAGTTTCTGCAGTCTGAAATTCATGCATTCAGGATGTGTTGATTATTACTGGTGATTAGAATGCAGAAGCTGAAAACAAAGAAGAATCATTGGTATTTGGAAAATATGGTCTTGGTGATAGAAAGGACACTGGAGATAACATGATAGAATTTTGCAAGAACAACTTATTCATTGCATATATCCTTTTTTTTTTTTTTTTTTTTGCAACAAAAATGACAGCTGTACATGAGGACTTCATCAGTTAGAATACACAGGAAGCAGATCAACTACATCTATAGAAAGAGGTGATTAAGAAGCTCAATATTATCAGTCCAAAAAAGGCCAAGAACTCACTGTGAAACAGACCATCAATTTTTATGTGCAAGTTCAAGTTGAAGCTGAAGACAATGAAAATAAACTCACAAGAGCCAAATCCATCCTTCATTATATTCCACCTGAATTTAGAGACAATCTGAAGATTGGATTTGACACATTGAACATAAATGACTGAAGACCAGTTGAGGTGTGGGATGACATCAAGAACATCATACATGAAGAAAGCAAAAGACCACTAAAAAGACAAGAAAGGAAGAAAAGGCCAAAATGAATATTAGAAGAGACTCTGAAACTTGCTCTTGAATGTAGAATAGCTAAAATGAATGGATGGAATGATGAAATAAGAGATGAACAGAAGGTTTCAAAGTATGGCTCAAGAAAAGTATTATAATGAAATATGCAAAGACCAGGGTTAGAAAATCAAAAGGGAAGAACATTCTAGGCATTTCTCAAGCTGAAAGAACTGAAGGAAATATTCAAGCCTTGAGTTGCAATATTGAAGGATTCTATGGACAAAATATTGAATGGTGCAGAAAGTATCAAAAAAAGATGGAAGGAATACACGAACTTACTGAACTAAGAAAAATTGGTTGATGTTCAACTATTTCAGTAGGTAGCATATGATCAAGAACCTATGGTATTGAAGGATTAAGTCCAACCTGCACTGAAGGAATTGGTGAAAAACAAGGCTCCAGGAATTGATGGACTACCTGCTGAGATGTTTCAACAAATGAATGCAGTGCTGGAGGTGTTTATTCATTTATCCCAAGAAATTTGAAAGACAGCTACCTGGACTAATGATTGGAAGAGATTGATACTCTTACACATTTCAAAGCAAAATGATCCAACAGAATATGCAAATTATCAAAAATATCATTAATATCATGTGCAAGTAAAAAGAGAAAAATGATCCTACAGAATGTGCAAACTATCAAATATCACTAATATCACATGCAAGTAAAATTTTGCTGAAGACAATTAAAAATGTTAGTAGCAGTGTATGGACAGGGAACTTCAAGATATGCAAGCTGGATCCAGAAGAGGATGTGGAACTAGGGATATCATGGCCTATGTCAGAAGGATCTTGGCTGAAAGAAAAGAATATCAGAAAGATGTTTATCTACATTCTATTGACTATTCAAGGACATTTGACTATTATGGGTAACATTGTGAAGAATGGAAATTTCAGAACACTTAATTACACTCATGAGGAATCTGTATATAGACCAAGAACAGATCAGAATAAAGGGATAGTGCATAGTTAAAATTCAGCAAGGATGTGTCTCAGGGTTGTATCCTTTCACTATACTATATCAATCTGTATGCAGAGTAAATAGTTTAAGAAGTTGGACTATATCAAGAAGAATGGGGCATCAGGATTAGAGGAAGACTCATTAGAAACCTCTGATATGCAGACAACATAGTACTGAAAATGAAGATAACTTGAAGCACTTACTTATGAAGATCAAAGACTACAGTCTTCAGTATGGATTACACCTCAACATAAAGAAAATGAAATCCTCACAGCTGAACCTGTTAGGAACACCAAGATTATATCACACTGGACAAATGTGCTGCAAAAGACCTCTTTAAACTGTTAAGAAGCAAAGAAGTCACTTTGAAGCCTAAGGTGTACCTAACCCAAACCATGGTATTTCCAATGCCCTTATATGGATGTGACAGCTGAACAATGAATGAATGAGGAAGACCGAAGAAGGGTTGATGGTTCTGAGTTGTGGTGCTGGGGAAGAATACTGAAAATACCATAATTTGGTAGAGTAATAATAAATCTGTCCTGGAAAAGTTCAGCCTAAATGTTATTTGGAAGCTAGAATGGCCAGACTGCGTCTCACTGATTTTGGCCATGTTGTCAGAAGAGACTGTTCTCTGAAAAAGGATATCATGTTCAGTAAAGTAGAAGGTTAGCAAAAAAAGTGAAAGATCTTTAACAAGAAGGATTGACACAGTGGCGGCACCAATGGGCTGAAACATAGCAGGGAGAATGAGGATGGTACAGAACCGGGCAATGTCTTGTTCCAGTGTATGTAGAGTTGGTATGAGACGGAGCCTATCTGATATCACCTACCAATCACAACAATATTTATTTAATAATGATTTATTAAATAATGGACACATTTGTTTCAAACATGACTTGATGTGGTTAATTTCAATATAAGCAAAAATTAGAAAAAAAAACTTCAAATAAAACATAAAGTTTTTTAAGGAAAAATGACAAAGTTTTTAACATACATACAGAAGTTTTCAAAGTCCCTTTTTTAAAACTTTGCTCATGTGTTACTATTGTTTTGTGCTTATTTCATAAGTGAATCCATACGTCTAACTAAAAATGTAAATTACGTCGCTTATTCCCTTCACTCTTTCCTTTTTCTTTACTCCATTATGTTATGGAGAGATATGTTATGATTGTACTGAAATGCATCTAATTAGTTGCCTCATTTGTCAACAGAAAATGACATATCACAGATGCCCAGACTACTTCTTATAGCTCATTGGGAGAAGGAGAAGGTAAGATAAATAAGGCTTATTCTCTTTGTGTGTATGTATGTTTGTGTTTGTCAGTTTTAGAAGATATTTAAGATTAAAGAAAAAAATATGTAATGTTTGGAATTTTTTAATCACCTAAGCTACATTAAATACACAGTTCTAGAGAGGTTTGCCTAATGCATATGAAATAATGCACTGTATCTAGATTTACTACAAATTTTACTGTATATTAAAGCAAAATAGTTATATTTTGTTTTCAGCATAGAAACTCAACAGAACAGCAGAATTTTTGACTTTTATTTAAATATTTATATTTGTTAATTCCATTGTAAGTAATTCCAGAGACTTTGGCATGTTTGTCACAACTTTGTTTATACACAATAATTCAATCAATATTTCTAAATGCCATGATTGATGAAGAGAAATGGTATGTGATTATTTAAAAAATATATTTTAATAAAAAACAGGCTCCTCTAGTTTGTGTGAAATTCATATTGTTTTAGATACAAATTTCTTTGGCAAAATCTAATATGTACTCCATACTTGCTTTATCCTATTAACATACTTGTTAAAAGTCATTGACAAATGTGAAATATTCAGAAAATATAAAAACCATTGTACAAATAAAAAATGATCTCCATTATGTCCTAGTAATATAAAAATACCTTTCTCTTACTTGAGTTTTCTGGCTTTATATAAATTAAAAGAAATAACAATACACATTTTATTTTTATAATATTACTTTTAAATTGCCTACATATAGTCATTCAACTTGTATTAGTTAGTTTATTAAACATTTCCCCATTTCCATTTGCTTTTTGTATTTAATATCATTTTGAGATTGATTACCAGAGCTAGCAATTTAAAATACAGGATGTCTAGTTAAATATGTATCTCAGAAAAATAACAATTATTTTTTAGTATAAATGTGACACAAATACTGCATGGAGAATAGTTACAAAAAAAAAAAAAAAGAAAAAGAAATGTGTATATCTGAAATTTAAATTTAACTGGATATCTTGTATTTTATTTGACAATCATGTTTTACATTTTCTCAGTACTTGTGTCTCTCATTTTGAGGTTTTCCTTTCCTTTTCCATTTTGTAAATTTTATTCTTTCTCCAAAGCATTTTACTTACAATTCTTTGGTAATTTTAATAGCTTTTCCCTGTCACTATATTTCAAACACCACTGTACATAGCATACAAAAGCAAAATAATAATTAAAAAAAAAGAACAGTGCCACGATTATTTTGCTTCTGAACAAATATATTTCTTCACTTAAAATTCATTTATTGATTATTTATTTGGATATTTTTTTTAATTATAGTAGCTGAGTAGGAAACTAGTTATAACCAACCCAAACCAAACCTGCTGCCATCAAGTCAATTCCAACTCATAGCGACCCCCATTGAGTTTCCAAGGTGGTAAATCCTTATGAAAATAGATTGCCCAGTCTCCTTCCACAGAGTGGCTGGTGTGTTTGAACCACCAACATTCTGGTCAGCCGCCAAATGCCCTAGGCAACAGAGCTACTTGAAATTACTTACAGTTATCTTTAAATAAGAGCAATATGCATAACACAATAAATATTGACTTTGAATTGACAGATTTAAAAAAAAAACCATTTATTCATTTAATATTTTTAAATTTACATACAGCAAAATAGACTTTTTTTGATGTACAATTATATGAGTTTTATCAAATGTATAGATTTGTGTAATGACTACCACACTCAAGATATACAATAGTTTCATTGAGCCAAAAAATTTCTTTATGTTGCCCTGTGTAGTCAAACTTTCCTTCTAATCTCTAGCACCTAGTGACTACTAAACCATTCCTTATACCTACAATTTTGATTTTTCTAGAATATCATATAGTGGAATCGCAGAATATTTAACCTATGGAGACTGACTTCTTTCACTAAGTGTAATACTATTGAGATTCATACATGTTGTTGTATGTATTAAGAAGTCATCTCATTTTCTTGTTGAATATTCCATTATATGGATATACACTTACACAGGATATTATGTAGTTATTTATAATCTTCCTCTTTCAAAGACAATTAATTTGTTATCAATTTTCAGTCATTATAAATAAGGCGGCTATAAAAATTCCTGTATCAATATGTTAAACATATGCTTTCATTTGTATAGGGCTCATAGCTAAGAGTGGTACTGCAGATCAATTGCATACTTAACTGTTCTCCAGAGGAATGTGCCATTTTGCATTATCATCAGCAATGTACAAAATTTACACTTGCTCTGTATTCTTATCATTTTCATAAATGTGTAGTAATATTCTTCGTGGTTTCAATTTGCATTTTCCTAATGACTAATGATTTTGAGCATGAGAAAGATTTTGAACCTAAAAATAAGACCAATTCTCCCACTATCTTTTTAAATGTATCTGTCTATGATTTATAGACTGAGAGTTGAGCATTAGAGTTTATAATAAAGAAAAACAAATGGAGAGTTGGAATGAATACTTGAATTTTATTTTTAAATTTTGACTTCATATTGCGCATTATGCAAATTAATTGACACATGGCCTATTTTAGGAAGCAGCAAGGAGAAAGATAGGAAAAAATATTCCTGGGATCATTTACTGTAGTGAAAATTATCTCAGGCCAAAAGCTCATGAGGAGGACTGTCATATACAGCCTTTGAATAGCTCCAGTATATGCACTAACATAATTTAATACCTATAAAGCAAATTGCTCTCTACTAATAAATTTTTTCAAACAGCTAAAGAAAACAAACTTGTCTGTCAGTTTGTCATACTGTTTTGGCTTGTGTTGCTGTGAGACTTGATGCTTTGCCACTGCTGTCTCAAACACCATCAGGGTTGCACATTGTGCACAGGTTTCAGCACAGTTTGCAGACTGAGACAGACTAGGAAGAATGGAAGAGGCCATCCACCTCTCAAAGACTTGGCCAGGGAAAACCTTATGAATAGCAGAGAAACAGTGTCTGAAACATTACTGGGAAACTTTATGAACAGCCCTGAAACACTGTCTGATACAGTGCAGGAAGACCAGCCCCTTAGGTCAGAAGGTACTCATAATACAAGTAGGAAAGAGCTACATCATCAGTGTAGAAACAACCTTAATGATATGGATAAACTAAAGCTTTTGGGATTTCCATCTGCTGACATGGCATGACTCAATTTGAGGAGAAACAGCTGCAAACATCTATTAATAATCAGAACATGAAATGTAGGAAGTATGAATCTAGGAAAATTGAAAGTTGTCAAAAATGAAATGGAACACATAAAGATTGATATCCTAGGTATTAGTGAGCTGAAATGGATGGGTTTTGGCCATTTTGAATCAGACAATCATATGATCTACTATGCTGGGAATGACAATATGAAGAGGAATGGCATGGCATTCATCACCAAAAAGGATGTTTCAAGATCTGTCCTGAAGTACAATGCTGTCAGTGATAGGATAATATCCATATACCTACAAGGAAGACCAGTTAATACTATTACTAAAATTTATGCACCAACCACCAAAGCCAAAGATGAGGAAATTGAAGATTTCTCCAACATCTGCAGCCTGAAATTGACCAAACGTGCAATCAACATGCATTCATTATCACTGGTGACTGGAATGCAAAAGTTGGAAACAAAGAAGAATCACTAGCACTTGAAAAGTTTGGCCTTGGTGACAAAAATAATACTGAAAATTACATGATAGAATTTTGCAAGACAAATGACTTATTCATTGCAAGTACCTTTTTTCAACAACACAAACGACAACTGTGTTGAATTGGGTTCTCTAGAGAAACACGAAAACCAGCAAAGTATATATATATATATATATTTATAGAGAGAGAAAGAGAGAGAGAGAAAAATTTATCTTAGATAAATGGCTCACAAGCATGTAGAAGCTGACAAGTTCAAGCTGAAAAGTTCGTCTCTGGAGGGGGATGGGGCCCAGGGCCGTCTGGCTTTCGCACGCACGGCAGAGGAGTTCAAGTCACAAAGTTCGTCTCTGGAGAGAGATGGGGCCCGGAGTCGTCTGGTTCCCGTAAGCACAGTAGAGCCGATAGAATCAAGCTGACATGCAGTGCACTGGTCGCTGTTCCCAACAAAGAATGAATCCGAAAACCTCCAGGGTGAGCAGCGAGATGCTCGCTCCAGGAAGTATATAGTCCGGAATGCCGTTCTTCCAGTTTGTCCCTGGGATAGTATTACATGTAGGCCACACCCCTGGGGAAACTCCCCCTAGGCCGACCGGCCGCTTAGAACGCAGTCATGTGATCCATCATGGGAACCACCACTCACAACTGGAGTCCAGCCAAGTTGACACATCTTCAACTATCACAACAACTGTACATGTGGACCTCACCAGATGGAATGCACAAGAATCAGATTGACTACATCTGTGTCAAGAGGAGATGGAAAAGATCAATATTTTTAGTCAAAATCAGGCCAGGAGCTGATTGTGGAACAGATTATCAACTGCTTGTATGCAAGTTCAAAATGAAGTGGAAGACAATTAAAACAAGTTCACAAAAGCCAAAATATGACCTTGAATATATCTCTCTGAATTTAGAGACCATCTAAAAAATAGATTTGATGCACTGAATACCAATGACCAAAAATCAGAGGAACTGTGGGATGTCATTGAGAACATCATCCATGAAGAAAACAAGAGGTCATTAAAAAGACTAGAAAGTAAGAAAAGACCAAAAATGGATGTCAGAAGAGAGTCTGAAAATTACCCTTGAATGAAGAGTAGCTAAAGCAAATGGAAAAAATGACAATATGAAAGAGCTGAACAGAAGATTTCAAAGAGCAGCTTGAGCAGACAAAGCCAATTACTATAATGAAATGTGCAAAGCCCTGGAGTTAGAAAACCAAAAGGGAAGAACACCCTTGATATTTCTCAAGTTGAAAGAACTGAGGAAAAAATTTAAGCCTCAAGTTTCAATATTGAAAGCTTCTATGGGCAAATTATTGAATGATGCAGGAAGCATCAAAAGAAGATGGGAGGAATACATAGTCATTTTACCAAAAAGACCTGGTCAATCTTCGTCCACTTCAGGAGGTGGCATATGATCAAGAACCAATGGTATTGAAGGAAGAAGTTGAAGCTGCATTGAAGGAACTGGCAAAGAACAAGGCACCAGGAATTGTTGGGAGACTCATTGAGATGTTTCAACAAACTGATGCCCCACTGGAGGCACTCAGTTGGTTATGTCAAGAAATTTGGAAGACAGCGACCTGGCTAACTGATTGAAAGAGATCCATATTTGTAACCATTCCAAAAAAAGGTGATCCCACAGAATGTGAAAATTATCAAACAATATTATTAATATCACATGCAAGTAAAATCTTAATGAAGATAATTCAAAAATGGTTGCAGCAATATATTGACAGAGAGTTTCAAGACATGCGAGCTGGATTCAGAAGAGGACGCAGAATGAGGGATACCCTTGCTGGTGTCAGATGGATCTTGGCACAAAGCAAAGAATACCAGAAAGATATCTATTTATTTTTTATTAACTATGCAAAAGCATTTGATTGTGTGGTTCATAACAAATTATGGGTAACATTGAGGAAAATGGGAATTCCAGAACTATTTGTACTCATGAGAAACCCATACATAGACCAGCAGGCTGTCATTGGGACAGAACAAGGGCACACTAGATGGTTTAAAATCAAGACGGGAGTGTGTCAGGGTTTTATCCTTTCACCTTACTTATTCAATCTGTATGCTAAGCAAATGATCCAAGAAGGTGGACTATATGAAGAAGAACATAGCATCAGGATTGGAGGAAGAATCATTAACAACCTACTATATGCTGACAACACAACTTTGCTTGCTCAAAGTGAGGATGACTCGAAGTACTTAATGATAAAGATTGAAGAATACAGTCTGCAGTATGGATTACATCTCAATATAAAGAAACCAAAATCCTCAAAACTAGCCCTATAAACAACATCACGATAAATGGAGAAAAGATTGAAGTTGTCAAAGACTTCACATTGCTTGGTTTTACAATCGATGCCAATGGAAGCAGCAGTCAGGACATCAGATGGCATCGAGCACTTGGAAAACCATCTGCAAAGGACCTCTTTCAAGTGCTGAAGAACAAAGATGATTCCTTGAGGACTAAGGTGTGCCTGACACAAGCCGTGGTATTTTCAGTCACCTCATATGCATGTGAGAGGTGGACAATTAATAAAAAAAATAATTGATGCTTTTGAGTTGTGGTGCTGGTGAAGAATGCTAAGAGTACCATGGACCGCTAAAAGATCTAACAAATCTGTCTTGGAGGAAGTGCAGCCAGAATCCTTCTTGGAGGTGAGAATGGTCAGACTTTGTCTTACCTACTTTGGTCATGTTGTCAGAAGGGACTATTCCCTGGAGAAGGATATCATGCTTGGTGACGTGAAAAGTCCACGAAAGAGGAGAAAGCCCTCAATGAGATGGCTTGACATTGGCTGCAGTGATGGGCTCAAGTATAGCAAGGATCATGGAGCTGGCACGGGACTGGGTAGTGTTTTGTTCTGGTGTGCATAAGGTTGCTATGAGTATCAGATGACTCAATGGCACCTAACAACAACAACAATTAATTTTTTGTATCATAATTATGATATCAATGATAGCTAATATATTTAACTAACTCTTGTTAAAAGTTCCATCCATATTTAATTTCATTTCATTTCTTTTAAAGCTTTTGAAAGACTCATTAAATTAGATATCTTTGTTTGTACTTCACTGGGGATAAAATTGGGACTTAGGGAAGTCACAAAGCACAGATGGATTCAAACAGGCTACCTGGTTTAAATCATGGGATATTATTCAATATGCTCATCATATATTATTGTTATCGTTTTTCTATAAATTTTCAGAAAAAATGATAACCTGAAACTCAATCGACATTCTATCAACCAAGCCTTAAATTTTTGTGTTTGTCTCTTTTTTATTATTTATCTTATAACTGAGGACACATGTAGCTTTTTTTTTTTTTTAATTATATCTTCTGTAGAGAGAGCAATTTTCCAATTAATACTCATTTTAATGTTTTCCTTTTTAAAATCTTCTAAAGAGAGCTCTGGTGACACAGTCCCTAAGGCATTTGATTGCTAACCAGAAGGCTTGAGGTTCAAATTCACCAGCCACTCCTCGGAAGGAAGGTTGGGCCATCTATTTCGGTAGAGATACTGCCTTGGAAACCCAAAGATGGTTCACAATTAGTTGGAAATGACTCAATAGCAGTGAGTTCTTTTGGTTTTAAAGATGTAAAACTTACAATCTTGAAATGGAAAATTAGCTGAAAATGAAAGAACCTGGGAATTTCTGAAAGCAAAATACCTCTCCACCAAGGCCTCTGACTTTATTTATGTATTCTCACCTTTGGCTGTGTCTTATATTGGCTGTGTGTAGAACAAAACTATAAACTGATCAAAGAAGAAATACTTGATTTGATTTAGTGGCCATGATGAGAGAACTCTTTGAAGTGTAACTGAAATGGAACACTGATTATTTTTTGTTCATTTTGTTGTTGTTTCTACTATCTTATAATATCTCCTCTGTTCACTTCTAGATGATTGACATGATTTAACAACAAATAACAGTCTTCTGATTTTCTGAATGTGCCTTAAGTGGCTGACTTTGCTATATAGTATCTATAAGGTGCCTTCGCCTGCATCCCACAAAAATCCATAGGCATCAAGTAGGTTCTGACTCACAGTGACCTTATGAAACAGAGTGGAAATGTCACATATGGTTTCCAAGGATGGACATTTTTATGGAATCAGTCTACCTCACCTTTCTTTTTCAGAGAGACTGGTAAGTTCGAACCTCAGACCTTTCAATTAACAGCCAGCTGAATGCTTTAACCACTGCACAACCATAGCTCCTTTTGGCCTCACTAGGACACTGCTAATATGTGAATTAAATTTAGCCACTATAGCCTAATATGAGGAGCTCTGGTAGAATAGTGCCTAAGGCACTTGACTGCTAACCACACGGCTGGCGGTTCAAAGCCACCAGCCACTCTGCAGAAGGAAGATGGGGCAATCTACTTCCGTAGTGCTACTGCCTTGGAAACCCAAGGAGTAGTCACAATGAGTCGGGTCCGACTCAAAGGCACATAACAACAACAGCCTAATATGTGGCCAAATAGAATTTCTGTATCCTTGAACTACAGCGCATGTAGCTATATACATTTTATCATGTTGCTTCTATGTTATTATCATGCATAGTGTTCTGCAGTAGACAGAGAAAACAATGTATCTCTGTATTTGGAAACTTTAAAATTCTTGTCACAGCTTATATTGCTATTTTTTTCTTCAGAACTGAAAATAAGTTAAAATTGTAATATTCCATCAGTTTTTTTAATGTCTATATTATAAAACATTTCAAAATTCACTTAGTTGTTAATACATTGAATAAGCTAATTACTTAAAATGTAAATGTGCTATCAAAAACTTTATACATCTGTTATGGGAAGGAGATTTTTATACGCACACATTTTAAGACTATCCTCTTGAATTAACTTTAAATGAAAATGGGAGTTTGTGGCAGAAGGCTGTAAATCTGCACTTGCTTCATTATCTTACTCTTTGTGCCAAGTCAGTAAACTCCAAATGAAATTTTAATGTTTCAGAACATTTGCTAACATGCCAATTGAATCTATGCTACATCAAGTAAAATTAGATGAGAGTTTAAAGTGCTCCTGGGAAGCAAAATGATGAATTACAGACAAGACATTATTTTAAACAGATCAAGAATTATTAGTTTAAGGGCAAACCACTGGCCTCTACATTAGAAAATATTTCTGCAAGTGCTTTCTAAACTGACTGTTATTTTTTCTAGTTTTAGTCAGTTTCTGCAGGGGGTTGAATTCACGACCACCACCACCCCCACAACCACCACCACTACACAGTATGAAATCACAGACTAAATGGGTGGTCCAGACAAGCATTAGCCGGTACAAATACAACTTGACACCTTTTACCTTCATACCTTGCAGTCTCCATTTTTAAGCTATATTAATGTTGCACTGAGCAAATTATGAACAAAAATGCCTATATGTTTGGAGCCTGAAGATAAAATTATTTTCCATGCTACCAACTTACTAAAAAGTACTGATTCTAAACTGATTTTATTTACCAGTGAATCTGTCTTCACAGTTGAGTAAATTGTCTGGCACTCAGAAAACTTTAAATAAATATTTATTGAGTGCATGTTGAATGAACCATTCTGTTTCTTTCTATTTGAATGAGTTTAAAGGAGAAAAGTTTTTCTTTTTTTGGGGTGTGTGTGTGTGTGTGTGTGTGTGTATAATGGCAAATTATATTGTTAACTCTAGTTGATATATAATTTAGAACATTATGGTCTCACATATTATTCTGAACAAAACCAACCAAGTGATGTGCATTTTGAAAAATCACTATTTGCTCTTTTTGCCGTGTGTTGACAAGTGGAACAGAAAAGGATGAATGGATTATATTAGAGTCAAAGTTAAGTTTACTTTATATATTCACAGCTTTAGGATAAAGTCAACTTTTAATTGTCTATGTTAATATAAGATAAATGAATACTACTGAAAACAAATGACAAATATGATTTACATCACTCTTTAGAAAGCAGAAATATACACAAAGACATATAAACAAGCAAATGTTTAGACAAACAATCACTGCACTTCATGATTTACTATTTTGATTCTACCGACTTTCACTAAAATAGTCTGAAAAGGAAGATACTTATAGCACTGGAGCTAATGTATTGGCAAGGAATCAGAGTTAGATTATATTTCAGCAACTAAATTAGCTTATGGCTATATGTGTCCAATTAACCTCTTTTTTCCCCTCCCTCTTCTTTGCAAATAGATAATATGAAGAAGGGCAGTTAAAAGCTGTTCCTGCAGTGAGGGGGACTTTAAAGGATGGAACAGTTAGCAGGCCCCCTTTCCTTCTTCCTTTTTCTTATTCCTCCTGCCTGGAATTTGGATGTGAATAGTGGAACTCCAAAACCAGTTAAGGAAGTTACCATGGAGACCCTTCAGGCTCATGGCCATACCATGTGTTTTAGAGTAGAACTGTGTTCCACAGAGTTTTCAGTATGTAATTTTTTGGAAGTAGATCACCAGGCATTACTAGGTGGACTTGCATCTCCAACCTTTGATTAGTAGCTAAGCATTTTAACCTAACTGTCTGTACCACCCAGGGATTTGACTGAAACTCCACAAACCTTCTTAAAAATTTGAGGTTGAGGACCACAAGGATAACCATATAAAGTGTTGGGTGAGCCAGGATCACTGTTCATATGTAGAGCCTCCAAGGCAACCATGTACTTCCTGCTCTGTCATATTTATACCTCTGTTTTCCAGGTCTATGTAACACATGTTGTTGCAGGTTGAGTTCCAATATGATGACTAGAAAGTCAGGTGTAGCTCAGAGAGAAATTTAATCAGAGGATGGTAACTTTGCAAGGTGGAGATACACAGGGCCAAAGGTAACACCATGTTTGTCTCCCCAAAGGTTACAACCTTGGGGTTTTTATAATAGTTTTAAGGCCATGTGGTACATGATTTCAAAAGACTTTATGCAAGCAGATTACTCTTAAAAATCCTGACCCTATTGTGAAAGTCAGGAAGCAGCAAAAGGCTGTGATATATTCCTTACAATAAACTTCAACTTTCTTCAGGCTAAGTGCATGCACAATCTCTTTCTGAAATAGAGTCTGTGTATTCCAACATGAATGCCACAACTTCTTCTGTACAGATGTATTCTGCTGTTTGCTCTTGGTTCGAGTCTTGGACTCATCTTAAACTGGCCATCTTAGTTCATTGGGTGGTAAAGGAGGGCAGGGGTGTACAGGCTCCAAAAATTGGTTAATGCTGACCACCGGTAGTGGGCTAGAAAACATGTCAAAAATGGTCTGTTATCAGGAAATGCATCTAAGCAGTAAATTTATATCTGCATTATTGCTTTTACAAAATCCCTTCCTTAGTCTCAGGATCTGAGGAATGTGATTGCCCTGTGCTGTGGGCTCCTCCTGTCTTGGCTTTATGATCTTAGGAATGTGGTTGTAGAAACAGGATTCTTATGTGATTATGGCTATAAGTAATAGAATAAGGCAATGTCTGAATTGAACAACATTAATATGGAGGTTTAGGGTACGAAGTTAGAACACATATTCATCTCCCAGAAATTCTAATCTGTCTGTACTATTATATTGTTTAACTTCAACATATTGTTGAAATACCCAGTTTACTTTAAAATAAACTGTTTATTTGTATCCATGTATCTCATTTAAGTAATTGTTTTCTAAATACTCAGCATACATGTGTGTATATATATATATATATATATATATATATATATGCACGCCCTGAAACTGTAGCCTTTAAACCCTTCAATTTAGTAACTGAACTTAACCCCTGTGACTCAACTGTCAGTCAAATGAAAGACAGGTCTATAAGGTGAACAATAATATCAGTGGGCTAAGCACTCATTAGAACCATCAAGCATATGAGAACAAAAGGAGAGCAGTTGCCCAGGGATAGGGATAGGATGGTGGGAAAGAATGGGAAGGAAGTATGAAGGGAAAGAAGGGGCACAAGGAGGAAGCGTGAAGAATATTGCTACAGTGTGGGGATTGAAGTAAATGTCCCAACAGAGAATGTGTAGGGATTGTTGAATAAAAAACAAATTTGCTGTGTAAACTTTATCACAAAACACAATTAAATAACAATAAGAAAAGATTCGGGCCTTGTTGTTGCTGTTGTTAAGTGCCGTCGAGTCGTTTCCGACCCATAGCGACCCCATGCACAGCAGAACGAAACACTGCCCGATCCCGCATGATCTCCATGATCCCTGCCCATCCTTGAGCCCATCATTGCAGCCACCATGTCAATCCATCTCGTTGAAGGCCTCCCCCTCTTTCGTCGACCCTCCACCCTATCAAGCATGACAGCCTTCTCCAGGGAATGGTCTCTTCTGACAACATGAAAAAAATAGGTGGGACGAAGTCTGACCATTCTCACTTCCAAGGAGCATTTTGAGTGCACTTCCTCCAGGACAGATCTGTTACTTCTTTTAGCAGTCCATGGTACTTTCAGCATTCTTCACCAGCACTACAACTCAAAAGCATCAACTCTTCTTTGACCTTCCTTATTCGTTGTCCAGCTCTCACATGCATATGAGGTGATTGGAAATATCTTGGCTTGTGTCAGGTGCACCTTAATTCTCAAGGATACATCCTTGCTCCTCAGCACTTGAAACAGTTCCTTTGCAGTTGACTTTCCCAGTGCTACACATCGTTTAATGTCCTTACTACTGCTTCCATTGGCATCAATTGTAGAACCAAGCAACATGAATTCTTTGACAACCTCAATCTTCTCTCCATTTATTTGATGCTGGTCATTGGTCCAGTTGTGAGGATTTTT